>NW_020456087.1:6239492-6269130 GCF_003342845.1 Nothoprocta perdicaria | reverse complement strand
CATGCTATCCTTTTGAGAACACCAAGACTTCTTTCATCACAGTGTACAGTGTGATTTAACTTGTGCATGTACTAAATTCCACAGTTAGCAAATACCTTTTAAATTCCTGGAGCAGGTTATTTCCCCGTGTTGGCTACTACTGCTTCATCCCTAAGAAATAGCTTAAAGTTTTGTTAACATCCAAATAATTTCTATTAGACTGGCCTACCTGTTGCAGATATCTCTATAATAACTCTCTTGGAGCCTACTAGAGATGACTCAATTAAATTACCTTGAAATATACGGTTGTTCTTGTCCAGTAAAACACTTTATTGAGAGCCCTTTGTGTTCATAAGCAACATCAGTAATAATCCATCTCCAGTTGCAAGTCSAGACAGCACCAGTCCTTAATGTTCCAATAAATAAATGGTTTAACAACTGGGAGCTAATTGTCACAGTGGGACAGCCTGGGAGGCCTGTAATCAGGCCGGTATTGTCACAATTCATTTTCATATTGTAGCAAAATAATAACCTCAGGAGCCCTTTTGAATTAAAAGAAATCTCACTTTATACTCATAGACACTCAGACTATGCACTTTAAATCAGATTCAGTAATTTTAGACCAGCTTAATCTCCTCAAAGGCAATAGCCAACATTCTCCTGCTCTGTCTGGGAATGACACTTCAGCAATAAAATACCAGCTGCAAAAAATGGATGGGATTCATTCAGTGGCAAATTACTTGTAATATTTACAGATTTACTCCACCACATCCTTACTACAAATCTTATAAAATCAGCATTTATTTAAAGCATGGGTGCATTTATAGACAAGTAGATTCTGTAAATTATAGCCAGGATCCAATTGGTAAAATAAACTTACTTGTAAAGAGCTATCTCTTCTAGACATATGCTAATAAATCCAGCATACAACAATGCTTGTGATTTTTCTGAAATAAACTACATTCCAGCTCTTCACTAAATCTGCCCTTTGTGTTTTTTTTCCTGAACTTATTTTCCACTAATGCTGTAATACTACTAGTACTCCTAAGGTTTTTAACACAGAAAACTATGAACATATTCAAAYATCCATTCAAACTCTTAGTTAGAAAGACTTCATTCTAAGAAAAATTTTAAAAAGATAACTGATTAATGAAAACTGCTCTATCTCAAAACTTCAGAAAATGTGAGGAAAAAATAAAAAGAAAAAAAAAAAAAGAAAAGAAAAACAACCAAACCAAAAAGCAAGGCTTCTTTACTTGATCTCAAATGCTCAGCTAACAAATCCATTGACCATTTTGCTTCAAAAAGGCCCAGGACTAGCACAGAAGCATTGCTAGGGGCCATAACTGAATTGCATTCATAGAGACATATGAAAAGCTTCCAAAACACATCTAATCCTGCCAAGTCAAAATTATTTATTATTATACTTATTATATCATTATTATACAGACTTATTTATTATAAGTATTATAAATCTAACCCAAATCCTTAAAACAAGAATACCAATTGTTATCACCCCTGATGTTTCTAGGTAATAAAAATAAAATAAATAAATAAATATATAACCTCTCATGGTGGCTGCCCTTTTTGAGCCTGATCTCTTGACCCAGGTTTCAAGGCAGTTGTTAGTTCAGAACTTTCTGCATTTCTGCCTTGGATTTCAGCATCTTAAATATTCTTGCTGATGTTTTTCCCCGTGTTCTTAAGAAAAGAACCATTGTTTTTAAAAAAAAAAAATCTCAGAGGACAATCACAGAGAAAATGAGAAAGGAGATGGATGGACAGTCAGAACAAGTCATTAAGTCAGGATAACATAGTAAGCTTTAGACTCAAGAAAACATTATGCAGCATGAAATAGAAGTTTTCCTAAGCATGGCTTGCAGCCACAAAATAGAAGCAACAGAGAGAGGTGATTTTATTTCATAAAAATTTAGTTCCGATTTGTACTATTAAGTTTTATTAAGCATAATACTTCTACTTTTGCCTGGCTTACGTGGAGTAAACAGTGACATTCAGTAGACATGTTCTAGAGAAAAAAATATATAGTATGCCCCTTCGGCAGAACAGTTTTTAAATTCTAATAGAATTTCAAGGTTATTATCTATTTCAGATCAACACTGGAGGTCAGAGTTCACAGCAGCCAGAATTTACAAACCTCCAATGGGTTTTGATTGACAGCAATCAGCATCTCCTCAGCATCACTGAGGGAACAAAGTACAGGTCAAGACAGCAGGCGATTTCATCTGTCATTTTTAATTATCTAAATGATATTCACAGACAAAACCTTTCCCATCCATCAGGGCATCGCATTACCATAGACAATGTTTGTTTAAAGAAGAGGCCATAAAATCAAACAATTATGAATGCAGACAAGCCTTGCTATTGACTGCATAAATAATCAAGTGAGATTTCCAAAACTCTCTGCTAATGAATTGGTAGATTGCTGGCAGGAAGTGGCAAGTAATAATACAGACAACAATCTAATGTTCTTATTGACTTTTACTAAAGCTTGGCTACAGTAGCAAAGATCCAAAAATGACGTCAAGCCAGGTTTCCATAGGAGCCGTATTGATATCAGCACACTGCTAAAATACAAGTAGTTAACTCCTGACCTTATAGTAGGACCAGCAATCCCCCGGGAGCCGTGAAACGCTMGCAGTACAATACATCATGAGCTGAGCCAACAGCCTCGGGGCTCTAGCAGCGTGGCTGCGCCGGGAAGGGTCCCTCTTCTGCCACGTGTAACACTCTAATCTGCCATAATTCAACTGTAGCTCTGGAAATTAACTCAATTTGAGCCCGTTCCATGAGTAAATAAGCGTTCTTGCAAGCCGAGAGTGAAAAGTTCTGAAAGATGCAGTGTGCAGAATGGGGTCTTTCAGAACTGAAAGATCTCAAAGTTTTTATCCCGATGTCTCTAACGAGTTGGCAGAATGCACAAATGGTTTAGAGGCCAGAATCCCAGGTGGCCTCAATACCTGAACGGCATCACTGTCATTAATCAGAAATGCAGAGATAACTCTTTTCTGCTTAAGCCAGGGAAGCTGAAACGAATGACAGTCTCTTCCTAGCACTCTCACATTACGAAACCCCTTTGAGGACAAAAGGGTGGGACCGGCCGTTGATTCGCGAGCTGCGCAGCACAGCCCTGCTCAGTGGGGCAAGGCTGGCGAGGGCTTTTCTCCCACTAGGAAACCTGAGCAGGATTTCCCCTTTGGGTAGAGCGTAAAAGGAGCYAGGGGAAGCACAAGATCTGCTGCAAAAATGGAGAGACAGACAGACAGAGACAGAGAAATATTTACCCTCATTTCCACATGKAGACTATGCTGCTTTCAGCACGTAATCGCCATTCCTTTGACCTGAGAGGATATCACTAACACTACAAGTCCTGCACATCTCACCCTTATGATGTGCCTGGAACTGGTCTGGCAAACAGTACAGAGGAAAAAACAGTTTTGGACTTCAGAATCTCAGTAGTTTATCGTGCCAAACAAAATAAGCCAATGCACATTTACACAGACTTAAAACCGCCAGCTGTGTTTCTGGGATGCTCCTCCATGTCCGTCGTCCCTGAGCGAGCCCAGTCTAGTTCACTGATGGTTTCACGTTACCTCAAACACGTTGTTCAAATCTTTATTACCTCTTAAAGATCTTTCACAGATGTTAAAGGAGGAGGAGACTGCACTGATCTCAATGGGCTTTCAAAAAGCAAAGTTTTGAAAAGAAAACTGGAAAAAGCTCATGATCCAGAGAGATAAAAGCTTATAATTTGATCTTGGATCACAGAAAGAATGTGATGTCTACATGGTCCATTTGACTCACCTTTTGGCCTAATAAAATAGTGGAAGAGCTCTACCCTTCCTCTACCTCTGATACAGATTCGAATCAGCCTCAAACAGCACAAATGATAAACGAGAGTCAGGAAGACCAAATAGCCATTGTAGATTGCATCCTTCAGTGGCAGTTCTCCCCCTTGGATCACAACTGGTAACGAATGCAAAACAGTACATTTTTAACATGGAATTGTGGACTTGCTCCTAACAAATTGAACTGAATGTTCAATTCAGATTTGGACAACTTGACCCTGGCCGTACACACCGATGGAAGAAAGACAGGTAACTGAGATTTACATTTGGGCTTCTGGTCAGGGAAGAGGCTGAGTCTCTGAAGAAGGCAGTTGTCCACAACCAATAACTTTGCTGACATTGTTAGAACMACAGGTGTTCCTATATGAGATGCCTCTAGCATACACTGCTAAAATTGTAACAGGAAGAATTTCTGTTAAATTTGTACTCAGAGGAACGTGGTAAATGGTTGTTACAAGACAAGTAGTGACTATTTCCTAATCTGGAGGATTTTTTATTCTATGCACTTCACCAGGAAGCTTTTGCCAATTTTTTATTAGATTTTGTAACTTGAAACTCTGATAGATTGAGAGTTACCATATCTTGCCTCTTAGGAACTGCTTTTTGTACCACTACCACTGCAAAACAGACCATAAGTTTACATTCATTGTAACATAAAAACATATTTACTATACTGTAAATCCTATTGATAAATATTTCAGGGTTATCAGAATCAGTGTTACTTTGTTTTCCCTAAGAACACAAGCTATTGTTAAAACCTCTAGAATATTTTGAAATATTTTATGAAGAATAGCTCTCTAAAGTGTTAAGTTCTGTTTAATAACATTCTTTCGTTTACTAAAGCCATCATTTACACCATGGACAGTCTGAATTAAAATAATCCATCAATGCATCATAGTTTGGTTGCAGGCAGTAACACCGAGGAGAGTGCCATGGCAACAAACCAATGGAACTGCACAAGTTTCATACTCGCATCAGAAAAAAAGGGATGGTCTCAACTAGCATCTTTCTCGGAGAGGAAGCTGCCAAGATTTATATGAAGCATTACTTACAGAAATGAGGGTTAGAAAGTTTTCAGTAGGGCACAAGCCACTTTTGATTTAGAGAAGGTTTCTTCTCCATATATGAAATGGAATGCTCTCCTGCTTCCTTCCATGTACAGTGAAAAGAATTTTATTTTACAAGTTGCCTAGATTTCATTGAGAATAGCCATAAACTTTACATTTATTTTGAAAAGGGTGGTGGTATTTGGTCCCAGATAATTGCCCTGAAGCGCCCATGGAAGGAAGCCAATGTTAATGTGAAGATCATATGAAAGATTTTGATCTGAGAAGCTAGGCACAAGATATTACTGTTTTTTACTTTTTACTTCTCCSTTGATATTAGCAATCAATGAGATTTTCAGAAGATAAATGATTTCTCATGGAAAATCTATTTTACAGAACACTTTAGATTTCTTTGTTTTCATAGTTGTCTTTTAAAAGATAAAGATACCTTCCAGCAAAGCACTTTAACTATGTGATTACTGACACAAGACGATGCTCGTTTTTAAGTCTTTTGGTAGGTGGGTGATTTAAGGAAGTTGTAATCGGTTAAAGGTCTCTGAGAAAACCAATAATCAAAGTTAAGCAGTTAAACCATCTTTTCTAAAGGTGCCATTATTCCAGTTCCTCACATGGCAGACTTCTAACATTTAAACCAGGAAAAAAGTCCCCCCAATTTTTTTTTTTCTGAAAACTTTTCTAGATTTGCAAACCTACCTGCAAAAAGCAATGTTAAGTTATTGGCCTCAGAAACCTGAGTACATCTACAAGTATTTAGCTGGTCTAACTAGAAATTGTTCTATTTCCAATGGATCAATGGTTGCATAAGGTATGACTGTAACCCGTGACCACAAGCCAAAATACAAGATCAACAATAAATGCAAAGAAAAAAAAAAGTTTGAACAGCAAATAACTCCCTCCTTGAGAGCAGAAATCACAGTAATATATGCATGCACAAAATAAAACAAAGAATTTATCAACGAATCTTAATGAATGATTTTGTTATATCGACAGGGAGCTATTAATAAACTTGTTCTTAAAGGAGGTACTTAATTTCAAGTAGGAAATCTTCCTACCTATAATACAAGCRGTTACACGGTCTAGCAAAAGCCTGGGCAATACAGGATACATTCTGTTATTTTCATCCCCAGAACAGGACATTCAATCCTTGATTCTATTTCTTAGGTCATTCTTACCATAATCTTTATGTTTCTGCTTACACACACATCTAGTAAGAGAATCATTTCAGCACGTTTTAAGAGTCTTGTTGAACTGAAGCACTGAACACACTTGCAGAGGAGTTGGTTCATCACAACTGATGGGCCAGGCAGACTCTATGGGCTCTCCGGATGGGACAATTTTTGGGTCTGATTCATTAACAGTGATACAAATCAGGAGAATCAGCATTGGTGGGTTACACAGCTTAAAATCAGAGCACAAAGAGCCACAAGACCAAATTATTTATATTTGTCAGGTTCACACAATGGCCAATGTTTCTTCCTTTTTTATCAAAGCATTAAAGGCAGGGGAAGCAAACTGCCCCTTGGATGCAGTTGTGAGCTGGAGAAGATCCCAGTTATCGTAGGTCCTCTATTGCTTCCAAGCTGCTAACCAGGTAGTGTTTCTAACAAGGCAGAAACTTGAGGGACAGTTCAGGTTTTTTAGCATTTGGGAAAGCAGATTTCATTCTGAATCCTTATTCAGAATGAAAGCCTAGCACTGTTGGAATGAAAGTTTAACAGTGAAGGACATTATCATACAGTCAGTCATTCCACATGCTGGAAACTTCTGGAAAAAAAAAATATGAATTTCCTTCTTTCTAGCCACTCATGTAACTGAAAACCAGGTCTCACATCCAGAGTGAAAAGCCAGTTCCATTTGTTTAGAGCAACTGCACTGGAGCTTTAGGAATCATTATGGCTTTGTGGCTTCAGGAGGAAATGCATCTGGGCAGCCTCTCAGCTAGCCTGACTTCTGCCCTGCTACTCTGTTAGCAATAAGATTTTGGTCCTTGTTTTGTAAGGTAGAAAAAWAGTTTCTATTTGTAGAAACATATGCACTCAATGCTTTTCACACTACATTAATTTACAGTGCTAGGTATTATAGCATTTTATTTGAACTGAATTTTTTAAAATGCCATTACTGCGACTCCTGCAGCAGAAGGARCATAAAGTTCATGGAGGAATTTGASTCAGGATGATTCGCTAGAAATTTATCAGATGTGACCTTAAGGTTTAGCTATTGTAGCAGTATTTAAAAATTTAGGAAAGGAGGGACAYGAAACTGAAACACTGCCACACCATTTACTTATTATTCCTCTTAAAGATCTTTTTCACTATAGATGCTGCTGGGGACTCACATAAATGTCAGCACTACAGTCTATAATGTCATTCACTACTGGTTCCCCATTAATATTTTTATTTTGAACACTGACAAAGAAGAAGATTCACATCTGAACCTTTCACATGACAGGACAGAGCAAAATACACAGGCACTGAGGCCTTTAAAATGGGTGTCGGTAGAATGCATCAGTTTAAATGAATAAAACATGGCATTCTTGAATAATCATTAAATAACATCTCTTCAAATTTTAATGCAAATAGTAATTCACCAAAACATTGGTTACATTATTTAGGAAAAATCTCAATCGCCTTCCTTGGATTTTTTCTCATGAAATTTATGTTAGTCTGAGTCCTTTTGATCTTCCAGTGTGTGGGGGGCTCATAAAACGCAGTTCTAGACAACTGCAGTTTAATGCAGCATAGCTCCTGCTATAGTCAATGAAGGGATAAAACTCGCTCTAATGGCTAATTCAGACCCAAGCTTTATTTCACAGTTGTAAAACGCCTTCTAGAAAGCCTGTCTTAATGTTAGCCCCTTCACGTAACTGCCCTTATTTGGATGGAGTACTTCTGATAGAAGAGATACAATCCATCTCTAGTAAGAAAAGCCTGAGTTTGTTTAAAGAGCACAAAGAGTAAAATAATAATGAAGAATATTTTTTTAAATTTTAATACTTTCCAAAAAGCGATTTCTAAGAGAACTTCCTCCAGTGTTTCTATCTTTTCTTATTCCTTATATATAATTATTAGAAAATATTCAATATTCTAAGTACTACATTTAATAGTGCTATAGAACAGATGACATACAATGGAACTCGACTATTGTAGAGGAAAGACAAACAGCAGAGAGGCCTTATCAAGAGGACATCACAGGAGATTTTAGATTTTAGTTTTAATTTCAGGTCTTATTTTATCTCAAGAGAAGTTTGCTAAGACACAATTCACCTGTGTTTTAGTAGGCTGAAGTGGTAGAAGACAGGCATCTAGGTTGAAATATTTGCCTTTTAAAACAAACCCAAAAAGGGCTCTTTGGCCACTTAGTGTGAGCACTAGTTAAAAATGATATAAACACTCTGATAAAATCACATCTTTAAGAGAAGTATTATTGTTGTTATCAACAACACTTTAAAATAAAAGTACATAATTGCCAAACTACATTGAAATCCCCAAGGTAGAAGCATGTTAAGCCACATTAGTTCCAAATGACTAACATTTTCATAGTACTAGCTAAATGAATTAGTAATTATTGGCTACTTATTTTAAAGGATTGCCATTTTTTATTTCAAGAGCTATGAAATACATGCTCTACTCACAGCAATCCTTTCAGTACCATTCATATTTAAAACAAAAGCACATGTTTTGTTAAACATCATATATAAATACATAGGGGACTTCTAGAGCCCTCTGGACTTGAAGGATCTGCTCCCAGTGATCCCTATATGCCACATACATTTTATACTGGAAATGRTTGACCAAGACTTCCTCAAATTAAAACATACTATCAAAGCTTTGGGGGAGGGCTGATAGGATTAGCATGTATTCAAAGGAACATATGAGTGTTCCTTTGTATGTTCACTGCTCACTCTCGGTCGCTTTTTGAAGAAATGCACCCATACCCAAGCCTAAATTCAGCCCTGGCCCTTTGATCACTTAGTGCTAACACTGAATTTAGTCTAAGGCTGTAAGCCAGGCAAGCAGCAAGTGTCCCACTGTTGAACACAGCAACCCCTGGAAGATGTTATTGGCAATTAAGGAAGGTGGTTTAATCTTGCTTTCCAACTTTTTATCTTTTACATYTCCATCCTGCAACCTATGGGCTGAGTTTCTCAGTCCTGGGGTATGGTAATGTTGGCATCAAGCACTCATTCTTCAATGAATATTTCCATTTCAAACTCTCTGAAGGGCAGCTCATGCAAAGCGAAAGCAGCATTGGATAAACAACGTCGCTGGAGGAGAAAATGTCAGGGGGGGAGCAGGGGAGGGCGGCCGAAGCCCCCATCGCTGTGGCAGGGTGTTCTCATTCCTGCTGCTCAGACTGCTCTGCGTGGCACAAACGCAGTTGGCCTCCGTGTGGTTTTGAAACTGGGACAGCAGAGTCAGGCAATGTCTTTATTAAAGAGAAGTTATTTCAGGGTTTCTGGAGACRTGGGCTTATTTAAGAACCTATACCGCTTCTCCCAGGGGAATGAACAAGTAAACATTAGCTATGTTTCTTTTCCACACAGGGAAAAAACGCATGTAATTTGCAGTCCTTTCAGATAGATTCTTTTGGCACTCAAAAAAATGCTATCATTTCCTCACTGTGCGGCTTCTTTTTATATGCCTGCATAAGCAGAAAATAACCTTATGCATCACAATCTTGCCATGAATGGGAAGAGCCCCCCGCACAATCTCACAGGACATCTTTCGACCTAAATTGGCCTTACAAATACAGCAGCACTGCACGGCAAGACTTGGCTTCCCCACCCGGTGGCTGCGCTGGCTGGGATCGCTCACTCGCTGGGAATACAGAAGCTGCTCAAGTTTGGAAGCCAACTGCTGGTGTAACACTGACAGATGCAGGACCCATATGCCCAAGTCTGGATAGGATTCCTGCACTGCTGGCAGCTGGATGTCAGCTCTCCCTTCCTGGCTCCGCTGCTGGCTTTGCTGATAAAGCCGGCTGCCAGGCTGCTGCCCTCGGGCAGCGAGCAGCGCCTCTCTGTCAAGGAGGGCTATAGGAGCACAGGATGCATCCCTTAAAGCTTCCATACACCATGACACGTCTAATCCCAGTATTGCTACTGTTCCTGGTGGTTTAGGCACAGATGGTGAAATCTTGCAGGTGCAGAGAATGTGTTTAACGTATAAATGTGCATTCCCTGTTCAGTGGCTTTGCTGATACCATCTATTACTTTTTAATCCGATTTTTTTTTTTTAACTGCTAGATATACTGCCACGAATTGCAAGTGAAAGATTTGGATGGCACTGTGAAGACATTTCTACAAAGAGGAAAACACACAACATTAAAATGTTCTGTAAGGTAAAGAACTCTATGTAAAAATTTGCAGTATATAATTGGCACCTATTTAGAAATTTGCATGTGTTACCCTTGGCAGGCACATTCTTGAGACTAAAGAAAATAAAACGTTCTGTAATTGAAATGCTGTGCTCTGCTGTTTCACTGTTCTTCCCTAGCTGCTTTGAAAAACTACAGAGAGGATTTTTCCTCTGACTTGTGAATGCAACAATACCTGCATACCTGGGAATAACACAAAGCTTGGGAAGACCCATAAATCAAGAAAAGTTAACTGTTTCCTTAGGTTAAGAAACAGGAAAAGCCACTTTCCATTTGCATTCTTACRCTCCCAAAATCACAGCCTCTCCACAAGGAGGTCAACGAAAGTCACTGYCGAACAAGGCTTAGGGACATGCAAGCTCCTAGCTCTGCGACAGCAGCCTCGGTCACTTTCTGGAATAATCTTTTGGGGAGCTGGGGAAACTTTAGTAAAATTCCAGCCAGGTGGTGCCAATTCGGCAAGCCCTGGGCAAGTAAGGCAAGGGGCAAGTAAGCTCTATGATGAGCTCAATGCCAACACCAGGGACAAGAGCAAGCAAGAAGGGAGTCCTTTCTGCTGCCCTGCTGAATCCACCCACAACTTTCATCTGGACATTGCTTTATAATCGACTGCAAATCGACTGCACAGTAGATTAAAAATAAGGTGTTTTTGACATGCTTTGGGTGCCAACTGCTACACACAAAACTGGCAACTTGCAAGAAATGAGACACAGAAGAACATGCAAACACAACTTCAATTGCAGGCTAAGTAGCTGTGGTTTTATAGTACAAACCCACAAAGCATTTGTTCTCTTTTTTTCTCCCCAGAGACCAATCCAACATAGGGCATTTAATAATTTGAATCGATTCCTACCTCCAAACATATACATTGATAACTAATATTTATGTTTAAGATAACATGTATCCCTTTTCCATCAAAGGGATGAACATAGTGTATCTTTGACTCTTCTTGACTGTATAACTTGTAAGGGATTAAAAACTATGTGCTGTTTCAGATTGAATGAATTCATATTCAGAATGAAACCATTACTGTTTCAGATGTGCAAAGGTAATAGGTTAGAAAGAGAGAGAAGAGAAGAAAGAAACTAAGATCATAATGTAATCATTCAGTGACATTATTGAACATCCCCCATTTTTGTTCTCAGACTTAACAGATGGCTTGCTTTTTATTTCTGGAATTGTCTGCTGACAGTTTATTTTATATACTAACTGACTAAATAGATCATGCATAAAATCTTGGTTGCTTTAATACTGTACACAATATTGTAAACACTGAGTTTAAATCTCACTTAAGTGATCATCTTTGCGACTGCCCTGAGGAAATCCATGAGTCTTTACAGCTTTGCTGCATGTTAGACTTCTACCCACAATGCTTATTTGCTTTATTCATTTTCTGAGCTAACAGGCATCTATGAAACACTTGCTAATAGTCTGAACAAAGCTGACCAGGTAGTATTTCAGCTAACATTACGTTTTTGAATGCAAACAACCCTGTACTCTTGTCCATGCGCTATTAGAGCCCTGCTAGAGCACAGGTGGTGGCCTCCATATGGGTGACTGGGAAAAGCAGCTCCTGGCCTCTGCTMTGGGTCTGCCTGAAAGGTCACGAGGACTTCTGAACTCTAGACAGACACRTTCCCATCAGAGATTTTTTTCTCACTTTTTTTCCTAAATTGTGCATTAAAGAGAAATAATACACCACCTCCTTGCTACAAAAAGGGAGTAATGAAGACTTTAGACGAGCAGAAGACATAATTAAAGGGAAGAAGAGAGAACAAATACTAAGTACAAAACAGGACACTGATACACACTTTAAATCACTATCTCAAATATGTAAGAAAGTACTTATAGCTCATAAAATAAACTGAATTCAATCAGCCACTAAGAGGTACAGTCTTACATTAACCTAAAGGGATACATATAAATTGTATTCTCGTTAAAATGCAGAAAATGTGAATGAAGGAAACAATTCAGTGGGCAAGTGCTGTGCATAATTAATGAAAAGAAATCAGTACTGATTGGTGTCTTATACAATCTTATTAAATGCTGTCCAGAGATAATGTGATACAAGATAATTGTATAGAATTTCTGGAAATTTTGTCCTCTGTATGCATGCTCACCTTTGTATTTTTTTGCACAAACAGAAATTCTAATACACTGACATTTTAGCAGCAACTAATGAAAACGACCACTTGTTAAGCAAGTTTTGAAATAATATTCTTCAGAACACCAAGTTTGCCTCCAAGACTGCCTCAATCTATTTCACCAATATTTGCACTGCCTTAAATGTTATATGCTTTAAAGTCTGTGTAAAGGTGTTTGCACTTCCAAGTCAAACCCAGGCAAGAGAGAATTCTATCCAGGGCTCCAGCTTCTAGAGTAATGTTGAACCCCCAGCTTCTATTTCAATTTGCATTTTTTTATACTTATTTAGAACTCATCATTGAAAAAAAAGAAAAAAAAATGTGACCAGCAGGAAAGTAATACAATGTACCAAGCCAGAGCTAAAAGCAGCCTGAAACAATAGYATTTACATGACTCGCAACTGCATGTGCTCCAACAAGGGGCTCTTTGTACGGAGCCTGCAACATTACCTGGTGCCAAATCTCATGGAAACAGAGGGCACAGTAGCGCCGTTCACTCCACTGAGGAGGCGGACAAAGGTGGGACAGGAAAGGAGATGCTGAGCTACTCAAGTTGAAAACTATTTAATTCAGCCATTTTCCATATTCACGTGTACRCACGCATGAGCTTAAACTATTCAAAAAGGGAATGAATGAAAATCTGCACAAGTCCAGCTAGTTGTTTACTGACASTAGATATCATGCCTTGAAGTAGAAATGCGTTCAAGCAGTTTTAGAGTCTATCTCGAATGGTTTTTGTTTCCACTAGGTCTGAAAAGGGCAATACAGTTACCTTTGAAACTATGCCACCAAAGAAAGCAGAAATGCCATTGCTTGCTTACTTGCATTGCACAGCCTTCCTATGGAAAAAAAAACCCAACAACTTTCCCTACTTTTATTTATCTATATGAAATCGAAACCCTTCTTTTCCTTTCTTGATGAATAGTATGACTGAAATAAAGAAAGAATGTATTCTGAAACCCAGACATTTGCTGTGCTCCTCTGTACCTTTTCAATCAGCCTACRAGACAATTCTTTCAGGTGAACCCACGCATTAGTTTATCCTGTCTATACTTTCCAAGCCACCTTCCCTCAGAGGAAAATAGGGCTAAACCCCAAATCATAGCTGAATGCAGTCTCCATTAACTACGGTTTTATTGATGTATCTTAGGAAAAAATCCTCCTTCAGCATCTGCCGGCTGCGGCAAGGCCTCCATTGCTGCTAATGACCTCTTCCCTCGCGCTGATTCCACACAGCCCACTGGCTACGGAAATGACAACGCTCAGCAGGCGACAACAAAACGGTCAACAAAGMGCGCTGAGATATGTCATTTTCCTCCAATCCTTTCTGAGGAATTAAGTAACACGCTACGGTGTGCCGTACCCTACTCGGATCAAATATTTCTTTATTAGGCAAAGCTGCATGTGTTTGTGTGGATTCGCCACAGTAAATGCAGATTGAAGCACACTGCTTCAGGCTTCAGCTGCAAAACAATTTGCTGTTTCCCACCCTTCCCCCAGGCYCCTTTTAACACGTAACCCTTGGGCGGCCGCTGCCGGGCCGCTGCACCTTTGACAACTCCAGATTGAAAGCGCTGCCCTTACGGATCCAACCTGATGCACTTACTGTGACTGGGACAGATTGGAGTATGTAAATGAGCACCTTTCAAGTCTCCTGAACCCAGGAAATCCTCTTGCCATGTGTTCCAGCTAATGGACCCGAGATATCCCTTTTAACAATGCTGTCTGTGCAGTTCCTTTAACCTTTTCAGATTCAGACCTAGCCTTTTGTTCCGAGCTCTTTTTAGAAACACGCAACATTTCAGGCTAATCTCTTTTATAATTTAAACCAGTGTAAAACCAGAGACATATCATAGCATTCAGTGGCATTTACACATGTTTCCAGTGCAAAAGTAGCGTCCAACACTGAACAGAGGCTCCAAAACATTACAGTTTCTATTAGAGACATTTTCTGCCCCTTTCCGTTTCAAATTGCTATCGTTATTCTCAGTGATGTACTTACAACAAAATGCACAACTGGATTATCAAAAATCTAAATGAATGAGTATCAGGAGTAAGAGTTGAGCATTTGATTCACAAAGGATCATCTTCTGAGAAGAAGAGATTATCAGTTTATAAAATACTTAGAGGAAAGACTGGCAATCAAACTGAAGAGATCCCTACGTAAACTATATATACACATATGTACCCTTAAATTTGAAGCAGAAACCTGTTACTGGAGGCACCTTATCCCTGGAAAGCCATGCTGCAAAGCTGAGATACTCATCTTCTCTACTTACTAGAGTCCAATAGTTCTTTTCACTATATATGAGCATTTACACTGCTTTTCTGCCTCTACCACAGTGTCCTGGAGTGGTGTTTAAACAGTTAATAACTGGGCATTGCATTATTGTTTCCAAGTAGATATTGTCCTTCTATCCTTTTATCAACATAAAATTGTTGATAAACCCTGACAATGGTCGGCCCTATTCAATTTCTGCTCAGATTTTGTTCTCAATTAAAGTTCAGATTATTTTCCTTGGCTCTGTCCAGTTAGAAATTATATTTTCTTAGAATGCTACATGTGGCTCATAACATAATACAAAAAATATTACATAATGCTACCTTCTGTCGTAAGTCCATCATTTTAGCTCAATGTATCTAAAGATATTACAGTATCCAATTTATTATTCTTATCTCACTATGCTTCTGAATGACTAATACGAAGTTTATACAATTGCCAGTTTTTCTGGCTAGTGCCATATTGCCTACTGAATGCTTTTGGTTTTGGACAGAGATGTAGATTAAGTGCCTATTTTTTTCCCTGTGTGCAACAGTGTTTGGACTGCACTTCGGCTTCTCAGATCTTACACACYCATCCTATCTCATTGCATCATGCATAGCTCTTCCTGCCAAGAGCAAGGAACACTTTGCTGACCAGTTTGATCTGCACCAACTATTTCCTTCTAATTCATTGCTTCCACTTAATTTTGCTACCACTGCATAACTTAACCTCTGCTACCTCTCAACACCCTATCTCTTCAGCTAGCATAGACCTCTGCTCTCAAACACTTTCTAATCCTTCAGGCTTTCTCATACTTTCCTGGTTTTGCCTGCCTTTGACACATGCCAAAATCCCACACATGCCTAGAATCCAAAACAGTGTGTAACAAACTGGACGATCTCCTTCATTCTCRTAAAGCCCATGACTGACATCACCATTAGCAACTGCCCTTCTCCACAAGCCTCCAAGTCAGGAGTAGTCTTTTCTGCTAACACCTTGTTTGGTCTGGAAAAATCCTCCATATATTCCTCAAAATTACCATCCGCTGCTTCCCCACCTTTAGTATTGTGCCACTATTTCCATGCTGACCAGTGTCATATGCAGAAATAACCTCACAGTGTTGGGTGCCCCTTTGCATCCTTCATCACTTTCAGCACTGCAAAATGTGTAACTTGCCCTCTTCACTAATCTCTCCCTTGTCTTAACAGGCAAGACTCACAGGTACTGCACAAAGTAAATTGCTTGCAAACTTATTTTRCATTTGCACCATGCATGAAAACGCTACCTGCATACCCTCCTGCTAGACTGTCAAGGCTTTAGAATCAAGGAGGAGTCTCACTGCCTTGCTCTATTCGAGGTTCTTATAGGTAAAGAGCAACATCTCCTAAACATGAAGAAATATTGTAGTGAAAACATACAGTGACTTCTTTCCACTTTTTGTCTAAGGCAAACTTCATGGAATACCACTGCTCTTTCAAAAGGGTGAGAACATAAGCTGGGAAAAATGGGAGAACATAAGCTAAGCAAATATACATGTATGTATATATGTAGGTCTAGAACAGCAGGTGGATGGGGTTGTACCCATCTGCAAATGCACCACTAGCTGTTGGAGTGATCACTCGGAGACGGGAGACCCTTATTCATTTTCCTCTTTTCCCCAAGAAAGCTTAAACTTATCTCACACACGTCAGAAGAAAACCTGTCATCAGGATATAGTCTAAGTCATTTTCTATGGTTATGGCATCACCTATAACGATTCACTAGGAACAAGAAGGACATACTGGACCTTTCTCACAATTAATAAGGGATCCACTCCAAAGAACAGTAGTATCCTATGTTGACACAAAGGACATGTCCATACAGTTGCGTATTACTCCTATTATTACAGTACTGGATTGATTAATAATAAAAAAAAACAGTAATGGTTATTTTTCGTTTCGTGAAAGTAAAGGCAATTAGAATGAAGGCCATTTATCAAAACCAAAAAAGGTTTTCTACAGATCAGGATATTATTTTTTTAAGTGATAAAAGAATGTCATGAAATATTCTACATTTGAGGACAAGTAATTAAATATAAATAAATAAATATATAATATAAAATACATATTTTATCACATCCAGATAATTTGCCTGCATAGTATTTTACATGCTAACTAAAAAGTGGATTATCTGTGCCTTAATGTTTGTGGACCAAGTAACAGCAGACCATTTTCACTGTTAAAGCATGCAATCCCTATATTAAATATCTTGAAATGCTAGTAAACATCAGTCTCTTTACATACATGGATTTTGCATGTTTTGTTTGTTGACTTTAGATATGGAAAAACAACCACAACATTAACAAGTCTAGAAACTTGTGGCATCTCCAGGGATTGCAGGTAAAGACAATCAGAACTTCATTAAGTTCCACCCAGAGGTCGAGCTTTCCAGGGACAGTGAAAGGACTTCAAGTATATGTATAAAAAGCTGGATTGCTATCACACATGGAAAGCCGAGGACTACAGCATGGAGCAAAGCCAAAGAGCAGCATCTGAGCCAGCGGTGGCTTCCAAGCAGTTTAAAAGCTTCCAGGGTTGCATTAGGGGGTCAAGTCCGTGTTGACTTCAGTATTCAGAAGTCCTACGTGAGGACTTCTGTCACATCAAACAAGCTAGAGGCAGCACAGCCTATACAGTTTAAGACAACTAGTGCCTAAGTTATGTATGGTATATGTGATGCTATAGGAAAGCAGTGCAGCTCCTTAAGTTCCTTAACAGGTGAGTAAGGCAGTGCTAAAGCACAGAACGCCGTTGTTAAAGCTCGCTCTCCTGCATGCAGGAATCCAAAATGTGTACCACTCGCTACAGCTCAGATACACAGCTCTATTATTATGACTAATACCAGCTTTTGATCCTAATCTGACTTTAAAAGCTATCCCATAGTGTTTAATTCCAAATATTTATTCTTCAAGAGGCTTTGGTTTTTCTTTTTAAATGAAGAAATATTTTTTAAATATTATTTTTTATTTGAAAATACTGCACATTTTACTTTTAATTGCTTGGCAGTTCAGATCGCAAGGTGTGTTCTTTTTTGTTCAAGAATTTTAAAAGCAACTAATTTAAATATGCAAAATTATCTTGAGTTGTTCATACGTGAACTTAAAAGCCATGCAACACAGGAAAATTAAGTAATTATGCCTCCAAGTTATTTACTGCAATTAAGCTCATTTATCATATGCAAATTAGTGCAAACTGGTCTCATTAGTTACTAAATTACTCAATATGAGCTGAACAATGTAGCACTCCAGTTTGTAATGAAAAATCCCTGTAGAGGCAAGCAGTATCAATTAAGCTAATTTGCATATGCAAATATATTCACTAACTTTCCCTTTTCTCTATATTTAGTTCTACATTTCCTGATCATTCCTGATTATATGAAGAATATGGGGTTACTGACCCTTTTCCACACCTTTGCAATAGTAAGAAAGTTACAGGGAACATCCAGGGACCTCGTAAAAACTGATCATCCTCTTGCTAGCATTTACAACCACTCTGAGCCAAATTTTTCTGTAACAGGTAACAGAAGTAMTTTTGCACCATATTTATAAATAAATACAAAATACATACACAGACATGCAAAACTGAAGATATCTTTACTGAAGCCTTCTCACTTTTCAAAATAGGATGAGTGTAGAATATAACAAAGCAGAGTTTGACAAATCAAAAAACYCAAACTTGTCATAATTTAATGGACATCAGTTGTTTGCTTGTTTTTGTTAGCAGTTTTTTTYCCCTCTTCTTCTACCATTCCTACTGTACATCTTTCTGCTTTTTTAATTGGATATTTAAGATTTTTTTTTGTCATGATCATAGAGATAMCGATAGCTGATATAACAGCATTTGGGCATTTCTGGTTTGGTCTTTGTTGTTTTTTTTGTTTCAGTAGCTGGTTCCTTTGGCTACAAGGTTACTGTGGGACCAAGTCTTTGGTGCGATACACAGAGAGTAGTCTTTGGCTGCAACAGAGAGTTTTTTGAGGTGACTGACTGAGACTCCTTCATGTAGAACTAGAATGTAAAACATGACAAGGGGCTCTTCCATTTCTAGATTTACCTCTAAATAAACTATGTTCACTTTTGAAACATACTATATTATGTCCTTGTGTGTCTATCAATACGTTTTGAAGTATCAAAATATTAGGAAGATGAGAGCGCCTCCTTAATTTCTGAGCTTACACTTAACCCCCGCTTCAAAATATTAATAGTAGAAGGGATTAAACTACCTATTAATTCAATTTCCTCAGACAGCAGACTCTGTAAAACAGGGATATTCCCAAGACACAACTAGCTTGCAAGCCTGTTTATTTGACTTTCGAACAACACTTACTATATAACACTGCTTTAAAAATTATTTCCAAGAGCAATACCCAAAATCAGAGCTTGTTCCAGCAGGATCCGTCTGATTGTTGCTTATAGATTAGTTTGTCTTCCTGCAGGTTTGGTACAATTGCTGTACTTGCAACTTGACCCAGGCTTTGCCTCTARGAGTTGATTACATTGCTAACGTAGGACAAGATTGTAGCATGTGACAAACTTGCAGCCATTATTAATTCATTATGTCCTTTATCCATCATCAACAGTCTATTCTCTCTTAAATGTCAGAGCAGAACTTCCCAATATCAATTTGGCTAAAGATTAATGGGAGTAATTTGGTAAAAGCACCACCCTCTCTGAAAAGGCCACACCTCAACAGATATTCAATATGGAATTGATGGTCATTTTGACCAAAAATCCTCAGTTAGATACAAATGCAGTAGAGATTTTTTTCCTAGTGCTATAATAAGTTTATATCTGGAAAAGATTATTATTTATCACTCATTAGTAGGAAAATAAAGAGGTGGGTGGAGGTACCTAGCTTAAAAAGAAAACCACTAATTGTCTTAAATATGCAATAGATGAAATATTCCAATATCTAAATTTTCAAGTTCAACATCTTCATTTTTTTCCYCCCACATATTAACTGAGTCATATATTCATACAAGGTCATAATTAATACCTAAAAAGTTTATGTAAAGAAATTTCAATGATGTTTTGATGTAGATATTTGCAATAACACATATTGTAAAAAACAGACCTTTAGGATACATAGTGTACATTTATATCCATATATATACACACAAAGCAACATGCTCACAAATTACACAAACTGAAACATCACAAAAATGCTGCTTACTTCTTCATGTTCACTGTAGCTGTGAGATAACATTAAGGCATTTCTGTCTAATATGCAAAATAGTAGTATAAATATCAGTGCAGGTACCTGTGGTAGTGTAGCTGTAATACCAGTGTTTGCTTACAAAATCAGAAACTTGGACTAAAGCCCTGCCAAAGGTGTTCAGCTAAGTAAATCACTCCATTCGTGATCTCTATCTCTAACAGAAATTCATTCTACTGGTTAATTTCACATTTCCCTAAAATTACCTTTGTTGCTATTCTGCGGTTAGTTACTTGAAAAAGATGTGAGAAATCTGACATTATCCATCATGCTTTCGAAAGCCACAGCTGAGGTAGTACAGAGAGCTACCTCTCAATCATTTCAAATTAAGTGGAATATTTCTCATGATAATATCCTAATTTACCTCTCTTGTACCTCTCAAAAAGGTAATACACCGAGCAATATACTTGCATTCGGAAGCTCTGTACATTGCTAAATAAGAACAGTGCCACATTTAGGAAAAAGAAAAAAAAAAGATAGAGGATTTTTCTTTTGATTTACATAGTGCCGGGTTTTTGCCTTGCTGACAAAACCCTTCACGTTTTGTTTCTAACTGTTCCTGCTCCATGTTTGATTACTGCAGCCTAAGAAAGGTTGTAGTAAGCCTGACAAAACAAAACATGCACAAGGATATTTCCATCAGGGCACTGCTTTCCAATCTAATCTTCCTGGAATACAGCTATAGGAATATAGTTTGGTGTGCCTAAATTCTTTAAGAAATATCCAATTAGTTTTTATCTCCGAGTTGGGGAGACCTAAGCTCCTCCCTGCAGGCTGTTGCAAATCTGTGATATACAATCGTGACCACTGGTCTATCAGGGAGGAGAGTGGTGCTCATAAACCAAAGCGAGGGGGGAAAATCTAGATCTGTGCATGACACAAGAAAAACAAAAGAACCAACAGAAAATACTCTTTTGCACACACACATACACACAAAAACACACAGTCATTCTGCGAGCAAACAGCTACTGCACAGTGCAAAACAACTAGACCGATTCATCTAAATCATTACAGCACAAATAATACTTGCCCTCCCTCTCATTAAAATTCTCCCAATCATGGGCTTTCTAAAAAGAAAGAAATACGAATTTGTAAAAAAAATCTCATTAACATAATTGCTAATAACAACAATATTCGAACTATTGGCAGAAATACGACTGGCTACATTTATTTTGATTTTTCTTGGAAAAGCCATTTGTTTTACCTGTAGAATATGACTTCCCAAATGTGATTCAAACACTTCAATGGCAAGGGCACTGGGACTTCTCCTGCGCTGGGCACCTATAACTGAATAAAAAACAATTATGTTGCAAGGTCCACACATTCACTACCAATGCATGCCTGAYCACTCCACTGGACATCAACTGCATTTAAATAAAATATTTTCAATTTTTGCATTTTAAACACCAGGGTTAATTTCAGCTTTGCCTTGCACTTAGTACTCACGCTTGCTACATAATTTTCAGTGACTGAAACTTTAAGCAACTCAAATATTAAGCAAAAATATATATTTAAAAAAAATTAAGTGTCCAGAAACTGTGGAAACGAATAGTATATTCAAATATAACCCAAATCCCCATAGAAAGTTTTTATAGTACATAGTCTTGAGCACACGCAGAATTCAGTTTAAAAAAAAATCAAAAAAGACTCTAAATATAATTTACACATTATGAAATGTGAGAATGAGAACCAAGTATTACTCAGCAATTAGAAAGATATCAGAGATTTATCTGAACATGTTATTTATTTGGAACAGAAATGAAGTAAGCCCAACATTAAAAAGTCCTCATTTGTTAAGAGCCGCCCCATCACAACGGYAGAGATAGCAAAGTTATTCCTAAATACGAGGAAATGTTGTTGCACTCCAGGTATCACTGTTAGCTGGTGCAAGAGGCACTTGATACTGCAGCTTCTGCTCTTAAACATAGATGCTTTAGTACAAAGCTAGTAATAGGAGCAGTTTTTAAAGGCAACAGTGACGATCAAACAAGCTGGGAAATGGTAAAACTCAACTTCCATTAAACTCTCTGTGCCAGGAGCACAACCCAGGGAGCGAGCATGAGTATACCCAAGGGGAGGCACCTCCTGCAAGCTGAGGTTTCTCACCAGGGCCAGGCTGGATTTGCCACCTGAGCACGACGAGAGAGACAAACGAGAAGGAGAGGCCATAGGGCTGGAGGAACCCTCATAAAGCACGTGCAGAAACATTCACAGCCAAAGGYGCCGGGGGTCTTGGGGACCACCAGAGCATCACTACGCATTCATATTGCTTTCTTTTCGAGGCACCATCTGATTCAAATCACTTGGCAATGAAATACCCAAATAATGTTTTTAGCAAGGAACAGGAAATACAAAGGAATCACCCACACAAACAGAATGGATGAGTGCCATATTTTGATGTCTTTTGTTGAAGACAACAAAATACAGAGCAATTTTTAAGTCTTCTAAGATACAGGCTGCCAAATATGATATCAGTAAGAGAAGACACATGCCAAGTAAGGATAGTCATATGGACTTAAAAATGAAATATTGCTCCTTATTGATACACCACGTAATTTCCTTGCAGGAAATTCTAAGCTATTTATCCCAGGCAAACAGGTGGCTTCAGTGCCAGCGGTCAAGCAATGGCTCATAATTACAAATGGTGACTGATTTAGAGCCACTGTTTTCCAAGTCCTCTGCTTTTCTCTAAAGGAATTCAAGGGCCCACATGGTAACAGCTTAAGAAAGTATGTCTTCTTCAGGACTGCTTCTCATGGCGCAACTGAAGTTACTCACAGACTGGCACAATCTATCTGTTTTATTCTAATTTCAGTTAGTGCAGCCATGGACCAGACAGCTCAGCAGTTTTACGCTTTTACTGGCTTTAGGTGCTTACTCACTTTTCCATATCTTTCCATACCTTTTTCATGATCCTAAACTGTTTTGCTTTGCTTTGCGTTCTCTCATCTTCTCTCTAGCTATTTACAGTAGGGCTCATTTCAGGGAACATGAAAAATCAGAGCATCTTAAATTTCCTAGCAACTTAGACTCCTCTTGCACCGACTTAAAGATGAGCCTTCCTTATTCTTTACTCCACCTCCAGATAAGTTATCAAGAGCACTAAACAAAATATGCATCACRGGATTTTTAAAGTTCATCAGCATTCCCGTTACAATTGTAATCAGCTAGCAGTGTGTTTTGTATGGTCACTTCACTTACAATCTACCACAAACCAAAAATTCATAGGCTTTGGACAATTAGGCATTGGTTCATATTAATCTCTAAAATAACACTACCAAAAAAAAAAAAAAAAAATCCCTGACATCCTTTAGGAGGCTTCATTCTTCCCAGTTAGCCTGCATGAGGATTTCCCCATGTTGCTTGGACTCATCAGCTCTCAGGCTACATCACTACTCAGAACTCATCTTCAGATTAATTTTCTGTTTCCTGCACTATATCGTTCCCTCACAATCTACTGGCATTTTTATATGAATGCATTATGTTGAGTATTGCTTCCAATTCTATGATAATAATTGTCAATTGTAGATTTTTAGCATGTGAGTTAGTATGTAAAACTGAATGCTGTTTACTAGTAAAAGTCATTCCTACTTCAGACACTCTCAATTCTAGAGTTTAAATGAAAACACTTCAATGTCAGTGAGTTAATGGTAGAAAATACAAGGGGGGGCGATCTTCTCTTTAAAAGTTGTCAGCTGCCAAAGAGTCAGTGCCTGCATCCTAGTGGCTGGCATATATCCTGAGGTATTTTCTGGCTATTCACCTCGTTGCCACTTTAATAGCACTGGAAGCATACAGCATCACTTGTTCACTTATCGGCTGATATAGGGTTGTAAAGACAATGCCTAATTTTACAAAAAGCCTGAAGATGTTAAATACAGAGCCATTAGGAGTCTGGCAGCCGTACCAGAACTCTCGCTTTTTTGGTACCTGAATACCAAATAYTCAAATATGCACTTTTTGTATGTCAAAACAGCCCATGCATCACTATCATTTTTAGTATTTTGAGGAATGAGGCAAGGAATACCGGGATAGATCCAAAGCAWGGCAAACAGACTTATTTTCCTTGCTCTTCTAATCTTATTGCTTCATTATATTATTTATTCTAACTCTCACTATTTTTTGATAACCATCTCGGGGGGGAGGGGGGGGTGACCAAACAAACACACTTTTGGCACATTGATACGTTTCAAAACCACGGCCACCTCAGAGGCCAATGGCAGTGCAAAGCCTCTTATTTGTGCTGAATGGCTCGCTGGTGTGACAATAGATGAAAGGAAGACAAACACTGAAATGGCTGGATTAAAAAGCAGGCCACAATTTTATTTTATTATAAAATTCTGAAACATAAACTATAAATGCTGAATTGGCTTCAAGCCACAGCCAGGCATCTCTAAATCTCTCAGCCTGTGGATGGAACCATCAGCAGCCAAAGCTTAGCTGCTCACAGAAATCTTGGAAAGCAAGGAATTTAGGATTTGTGTCATAACATCTATAAATCAAAGTAGCTCAACAGCCTTCACAGACCTAAAGATTTTTTTTTTTTCAATGTGCATTCCTTTTAACACATAGCCTCTCTACAGTAGCAAAGCATTGGATACATGGAACAAACTGCTTTATGAACAAACAGGAATTAGGAAAAATTAGGATGTGCAAAAGGCTGAAGTATGGGTACCAGGTGGAACAGGAGCCACAAAGGAAAGAGATTCCAAAATTAACCGGAATTAAAWTAAATTAAATTCTTCCAAGCTCCTCCTGTCTTAGTAGTCAACTTCTCTGAATGGGCTTTTTCCTAGGTGGCCCTGTCTTTCACTGTCTACATTTAATTGACAAAGTTTAAAGTTTTAATGCACAATTGTTGAATTTAAGAAAAAACTTGGCTGAACCCTTATATGCATGAAACACTGCCTATGAATAATGACAAGAAGAGAGATTGTTTTCACATATGCACTTGCACTGCTGGAGTAGAAGCATCTGTCTACTGAAATCTTTTATGACAATACTTTGGACCCTGAATTTACTATCCAGACTGACATGTCTATTCCTAGACAGGATTACTGCCTAACAACCTATCGACAAGGGAAATATTCTAACTGCTAACTAATTCCTCTTTAAATTTCCTCCCTCAATGACTAATCTGGCTATGCGCGAGGTGAAGGAAGAGCCACCTCCCTTTCAGCGTGTCTTGGGGGCAGTCTAAGCATGCTTAATGCAATCTCAAGAGCCATTGCAATTGTGATAGGAAGAGCCAGGGACTCCATGGGAAAGAAAAATGTGGGCTGCCTAACAAAGATTTCCACAAATCCTCAAGAAACAGGATTTCCTCTTAAGAATTTCTACTCAGTTCGAAGCTCTGGAGCACAGAATGACCAMAGGCTGATGTCCCTCCTGACTTTCTAATAGAGAAGACAGAGCTCTCTCTAAGCAGCAGCAGGATTGCTTGATGGCCAGGAGTTAAAACAGACCAGGAGCACAATGTTAAGTTTCCACTAAAATAAGACATGATTTTTTTGAGAGACTTTTCATGCCTTCTCCCAACATCAGTCTGTTTTGTGTAATGCTCTGTAAAATTCAGACCAACTGCAAATAATAAAATTCAGTTTAAAAATTGTTTTTGTTTTTAAAAGACTGTTCTTATTTTTTAAATAGTTCTCCTGAATTGTTACYTATGCATTTCTAAATTGAGCATCCAAGTCCCCGTTTTTGTATCCACTTTGGTGATTTTTCTGAGGATCACATTTTTACCTGCCTGGAAAGTAGGGAAAAGGTAGGGCCACCCTGCTACACCCTCTAAGGTATCTTAGAGGGTGCTATCTGGAGGTTTATAAAAAAGACATCTCACATTTCACTCCTTTGATATTGAAGAACTATGATTATGACTGCAGACACAGTCAGGCTTTGATTAGCAAAGCCAGAGCCGACCTACATAATTATAAACGTCCATAGACATCACACCAAGAACATTGTGTTTCATTCACAAAATATGCAACCAAAATCAGGTTAATTGCATACCTGTGTCACACAAGGTTGGCTAATAATTCTGCCTATAAATACCAACAGAGTATATGATTATTTCAGATGAGAGAGCTAACAAAAAATATCTGAATTGTCAGAGACAACTGTATGTGCAGAGCAGCTCAGAGCATGTATGTGGCTACAACCTTTTAAGTATACTTTTCCAGAATGCAAATATATTTTTTTCCAAGTAGAAAAAAAGAAAAAACATATAAATTTTAAGAAAATTTCTAATATTTTTGTGTGTGTGCTCAAAATATAATATTTATCAATATTTATTTTCCCTGTTTCTAAGGACAGCTCTAAATGCCCATGAATAAATGACACAGGTGGAAGTGATAACCAGGGTGGTCCCACAGGAAGCAGTGAGAAGTCAATTTAAAACCTTGGGGCTTTCCCGTACAACATAACATAATTTGGAAGTGCTTCAAAGCTGGGTTTTAGAAGAGGCAGACTGACTGACTGGGGGCCAAAATGCACAGCAGAAGACACAGTGTGTGGGAAGGACAAAGCACAGCCAATGTTAGACTTGGGAGAGAAGCCTCATATTGAGGTATGCTAAAATCCACAGGAGCCTTTTACTTCACACTGCATACCATGTCATGGACACTTTTTTTTCTCCTCTCCACTGACTGCTCTTTGCCACCCCACCTATGAGTGAGGTTTTGAAAGAAATCCCTGGCAAGAGTCAAATTCGCTGCGTGACGCACATGCTGAGGACACGAGGCAGAGATGACAGACACTCGGATCTAAAGTGAGATTGGGTGATAGGCAACGAGCAGGACATAAGCAGAGATGTTGCCCTCTGATTTAGAAAGGATACTCAAAGAATGCAAATGATAAATTGCTAAATTATCTCACCATAAAATCCCAAATTCAGGTCTCTCATAACATCCACCTTCCCAGACGGGAAAAGGAAGAAATAAATCTCAGCTGGAGTTGCAACATATGTGCAAAAGTATTTTATCTTGGTTTAGTAAAGCTATGGGATTCATTAATGCTGTGCCATTACCAAGCCAGTATCACAGCAATAAAGTATCAGAACAAATTTGTCACAAAGGACTACGTGTAAGATGCATAATGCAATATATGATAATCAACTTCGGAAGCTAACAATGGCATTTCAAATCTATTTTTTGTGTAGGCGAATGCCTATTATTCTAGATGTCCATCTTCCAGTCACACGTATAGAGCATGTATTCATTACTGGAGAGTCCACGGTTGAGAAAGTAACCCAAAACTTTCCATGGAATACCAAAGTAGTTATCAAGAACGCACTTGTTAAATTAAGAAAATGTTATGTAATACAACGATTACAGGTGTGCTTTCTTGCCTCCCATAGTTCATCTATCACACCTCATCAAAAGTTCCAGAAATCATAAGCTTTTTCGGAAGATTTGCTTTACAAATACAAGTCAGCACTTTAAAAAAAAAAATAAAATAAAAAATAAAGATAAATGGTTGTCTTGGTGTAAATCTTCAAAATCTTCATCCATTTTATAAGCTGGCTCCTTCCCTCATTATTTTTATCTGCTTTATTTGCCCTTTGCTGTGTGTACTGGGGGGAGGGAGAGGGACTAGAAGCAAGAGACGAGGTTTCTCAGGTCCTAAATATCAGTTTTTCTTTTCAGAATTTCTTAAAACAAAAAAAAAAATAAAGACTGAAACACACAAATTACAGGCTTAAAAACAGAATATTCATAATTTCAGTATTTTTGACTCAACACCTAAAATAGCCTAGATTTGAACTTATTTTTTCATCAAGGAGCACATTTCAGCGACTTTTCTTTTCAGCAGGAAGGCTGAAATCTTTGCTGTGCAAGAATTTCGAGGCATCTAAGCAAAGCGAGGTCCCCATCTGGGGCTGGGGGAGGGAGCCCTGGCCTTTCTCCCACACTGTAGTAGTTACTATAGGAACTATTGTGCCTCCTTCAAAAGGGCTACAGACAGGGTGATTAAAATTCTTCATGGGAGAGCCCCCACTCTTCTCCTTGACAATGAAATTCTTCAGGGAGAGGGCTAAGCCTCCCGCTCAAGAATGACAGCACCTGAGGGAGGGATGTGGCACCGAGAAGCACCACTGCTTTAAGTGGAAGCGCTCGGAAAAAATACCAGGGCCTGTGGATCTCCAGTGCTTTATTTTCCTCCCCTCCCATGAAATACAGCAACGTTGGCCAAAGCCAACACATGTTTACAAATACATCACCTTTTGCTCCTCCAAACATGCAGCCCTGGAGGAATCAGACGTGATGTAAGAGTAAGAACTGGGACTCTAATTCAAACTGTTTACTTACATTGCACACACAGAAAAAGCTACAGTGAAAAGCACATAACTACACCTACTCCGCAGCCACAGGTCAATATTATTAGATTATATTAAAAAGTTTTGTGGTAGCAGTCTTAGAGAGAAGTGGCTTCACATTTCAGGACAAGAAAGGAAGGAAGGAAGGAAACAATAAATTTTTCACAAACTGCCAAAAAAAAAAACAAGGTGGAAAGCAGAGAAAGTGCTAGTGAAGATACTGTGGATATTCTGGATAGTTTCAGTGAAATTGGCTTCATTAATTCATATGAACTTCCCAGGAAATACAGTTGAGGTGAAGAAAGAGGAAAGAAGGTCTGGCACAAACATAGAGGCGCATGTGGGAGGCAAGAGAGAGGGAGACACAAAGACAGGGAGAGCTGGGGGGCTAAAAACTTAGGAATTTGGCAATGCAAAACACGCCAGTGATTGAGATATTTGGCTCCACCAACAGAAAACTTCATAAATATTATGAAAGCACGCAGAAATTGTTTAAAATTCCCAGTTTCTCCAAGAAACGTGATGAGTACAAGAGTACGTATGCAGATAAAGCAATGGGATACTTTACGTGTTAAGTAGTAATTCTCCTGCTCTATCTTTAAACTAGTATTAAAACTGCCCTGGGAAGAAAACTGCTCCCGCCCCTTTCCAGCTCCAGTGCTGCAGAAATTGCTAGTGTCACTGCTTCTGTTCTCAGAAGGAGGGTACGRTATTAACATCAAGTCGGAATAGTGTTATATAGTGTCAGACTATACTTGCTGGTAAAACTAAGAGGCCTACATCTGTTGTCTTGCTTTTTTTTTTTTCCAGTCTGATCCCAAAGGTTCATGTTATGACATTTGTAACATCTGCTACAAATGCGGAGGTAAGTCAGGCACAACCTTATTACTTCCAATCTAACGCTCCATCCATCCACAGGGCTTTCACATGCCACTGCTATGTCAAGGAGACCAAAAGCTGTTCAATCTACATGAAGCAGGGTATAATGCATTGCTGAGCGTCAGGAAGGGGAAGCCTGGCYTTGTTGTGTCTCCTCTTTTTGGTCTGTCTTAACTTACAGCGTGTTACCTTCGCATCCTCTGAGAACAGAATGGGCAACGTGTTGCTTCTCTGAGCTGATACCAAAGCCCTCTTATGCCTTAGATGGTGGTATATTGCAAAATGTGACTCATGTCTTCCTTGTTTTCACTGAGGCTAAAGCATTTTCTGCATCCTCTAAGATGACCCACCTAAACAGAGGTCCACTTTTCTGCCTAGTCCTGTCTTCATTCCTTCCCTCCATTTTGACAGATTCACATCATTTTATGAAGAAACATTATTTTTTTTTCAATGTGCTGTGAAAAAAAATGAAACTTGCAACAGCCAAAAATTATT
>NW_020456087.1:6238214-6239393 GCF_003342845.1 Nothoprocta perdicaria | reverse complement strand
AAGGAAGGAAGGAAGGAAGGAAGGAAGGAAGGAAGGAAGGAAGGAAGGAAGGAAGGAAGGAAGGAAGGAAGATGAATGATAAGATGTTTTACAAGTAGTATTCTTTCTGTTACTTACTCCCTACTGTTACTAGAGTAACTGATGTAGGATTTTAGTACTATACCCAGAGTGCTTGAAGATTTAAATACTTAATGGTTTAACATACAGTATGGTATCAGGCCTACAATATCATCACTATGAGCAATACTAAGGCTATCTCAGCCTTAAAACAGAGTGAGCATTTCACAAACACCTGCACAAGAAGTCAATTCACTGTGTGGCTGCAACTGCCCATTGAATTTTCTTAAGAAATAACTCCTCTGAAAGCAACAGGCATGTAATTTTAAAAACTAACAGCTTTAGATGTTATTAAACCACTAGGGAATATGCTCCACACTCAGTATCAGAAACTAGAAAAGGAAAAAATTACTCCATTTTATAGAGCCTTTTAATTTTCATTTCATAACAAAGGCTACACATAACACTCCATGAAAACCAAAAGGAGAAACAAACACTGCAAAAATACAACAGGAGTTGTATTTTGGGTCCTTCGCACTTGTAGTATATTCACTGCTTGTTTTTTTTTTTTTGTTTGTTTTGTTTTTGTTTTTTGTTTTTTGTTACACTACCACAGCCAAAGTAAAATGAAGCCTTCCAGATGAAAAAGAGCACTGAAAAAGAATAGAACTCCTGGAAAAAAAAGACCGCCTTATCTTGTGTGAATACTATAACTAAAAGAGATGGCAAAAATTGCTACTAGCAAATGGAGAGGTGGTCCTCATCACTGGCACACAAAATTGCAGCTACAGTATTACTGGACAGCAATTGACCCTAATGCATTGTCATCCTACCGGAGCAGGCCACGTACTGAAATAAATGTAAATGCACAACTATTTAGAGCTACTTCTRGTCCTATGGGGGAATTCAGGGCTTCACTGCCTTGGTTTCCTCCCTGCTGGATACAGGTAGTGGATTTAATTGTTCACCACATGCCTTTCTTGATCTTCACAACGCAGAGAGAGAAAGATATAATGAAGTTTCATAAACGAAGTGGGTACAACRCTGCAGTCAATCCACATTTTCAGGGAAGGAATCTGTATCAGTTGCCAAAACCAAACTGTGTAATTAACCCAGGATTCT
>NW_020456087.1:6138535-6236719 GCF_003342845.1 Nothoprocta perdicaria | reverse complement strand
ATTCTTTCCTGTGCTGCTTCAGTCCTGCTGAAGAACTTGATTTTCACAACTAATAAATTTGCAATTGAAGCTCATTAATTTAAGAGGGAAAGAATTTTTTTCCAGAGTGCAAAACAATATGATCTTCAACTAAAATACAGTGTTGAATGAAGACTGCTCAAGCCTAACAACAACCTTTAGTCTGCAGAAAGGCTAACGAGTAATGCCTAACATTGTTTATCTATTTTTCTTATTTCTTTTAGTAACATTTTGCACTCTGAGGTTTTTCATTATGCATGTGCTTTAGGGTTTTTCCAACAATTTTAAATTGTCTACTGTACATCAACCAACATCTAATTTTCCTAAGTATAGCCAAAAATCTGAGAAATTTCCATGTAAAAATGCATTTGCACTCAACAATGTTGTGGGAGGACAAGTCAGAAATGCAGCAAGTTATTTTCCATGAACACTGACAAACAAGTCTTTCAACACAAAGGCTTTACCCCACAGATGCAATATTATTAAAAGGTATATTCTAGTCCTCTTCACAAATAAGATGGAGAATCCATCAGAACTGCCTGAGGAAAAATTAACTCTTGAGTTTGCCAAAGAACTCCAGTTTTTCCAAAAGTAGCAAAAAAATCTGAAAAAAATCTGTTTTCAACTTTTCTGGGAATAACTCTTACGTAAGAGCAACTCCATCTTCTAAAGAGCAGTGACCTAAGGAATGCAGAGGTGCCCACACAGCCTACATAGAAGAGGAAAACCACAGTGCTGTGACAGCTCATGGATGGGTGTCTGCTGAAGAGAAAGGTTTATTTTGGTGAGTGATGAGTTCAGAAAAGAAAACTTGCAGCTTCTTCATAAACAATAGGAAAAGGTGGGCGGCAGGAAGAATRGCCTGCAAATTGGAACATTTTCATCAGGACAATGTATTGCTAATCTCCTCATCCTGCGAGGCTCAGGCCTCCTCTGGGGCTGCTGCAGCATCACAGCTTCACGTGGCCTCGCAGCGTCCGTGCAGTCCGAGCACAGGCAAATCTGGAGCTGCTGTGAACAGGTCAACGAGCTTCCTGATCATGGTCTTGCTCTGCTAACAAGATGATAAACCTTTGCCAAGAGGATGGTTAAAATAACTTTTTTTCATCTCTTGTTTCCACAGCCACACTGCTTCCAATCCCTGAGCTGGTTTATGTTGCTGGGAAAACACAGTTGACATAAAGGAAAATTAATTGTACTTGAGTTAAAGGGAAAATATACTGTGCAAGAAAAACCTGGGAAGGACGGAGCACACCCTCTCCTCCATCTCACATGTTCCTCCTTTACACACCTTCATCTTTTCTTTCCACAGCTTTCTTCCTCAATTTTTCCCTACTTGAACACCCTCTTATTTGAATTCCACTCTCAACCTCATGCAAGTGGCTTGGAAGCAAGGTGATTAGGCTCACAGGACGCAGCGCCRGGCTGAGTGAAGTGCATTGCTTCCTCAAGCAGCTCCAGCTCCACAAGACACCTTAGCTGGCACTGCACATAATGAAGCACGTATTTATTAAGCTGAGATAGCTGATTTATTTAAATTCTCTCTCTAACCATGTACCCATACAAAACAAACAATAAAAACCTTTGGATGACGTTCCATAAAGCCTTGTAGTGCAAGGAGTTTTTTTTTTAAAAAAAATCCCTAACTTTCATTAAAATCACACAGGAGCTACTGTTCACTCTACCAAATTTTCAAGGGCTCATCATCAAAGGGAAGGAGCCTCTTGCCTCACTTTGTCATTGATAGCAGAGCCCACAGTGTTGCAGCCCACACTCATTTTCAAGTTAACCTCCTAAATTAAAAATATCTCCATGCACTGAGCAAAGTGATGTATTCAAGCTCTATCTCAAGCAGAACTGTTTGGAAAGGAAAATGAAGTTAAACTACCCAATGTGCCATCAGAGAGCTGCAAATCAAGCGTCACAATGCAATGCTGTCTGGGCTCACAGCAGCAGCTTTTAAGTTCACAGAATTCACAGAATATTTAAGGTTGGAAGGGACCTCTACAGATCATCTAGTCCAACCTTCCTGCTCAAGCAGGCACACCTACAGCATGTGGCACAGGGTGGCATCCAGGCGGGTTTTGAAGACCTCCAGAGTAGGAGACTCCACAACCTCCCTGGGCAGCCTGTTCCACTGCTCTGTCACCCTAACAGTAAAGAAGTTGCTCCTCACCTGGAGACGGAACTTCTTGTGCTTCAGCTTGTGGCCATTACCCCTCGTCCTATCGCTGGCCACCAGTGAAAACAGCTTGTCCCCTTCCTCCCTGCATTCTCCCTTCCTGAACTTATACATATTAATCATATCCCCTCTGAGCCTTCTCTTCTCCAGAGAAAACAGGCCCAGCTCACTCAGCCTCTCTTCATACGAGAGATGTTCCATTCCCTTAATCATCCTGGTTGCCCTTTTCTGGACCCTCTCAAGAAGCTCCACGTCCTTCCTATACTGGGGTGCCCAGAACTGCACACAGTGCTCCAGGTGCGGCCTCAGCAGAGCTGAGTAGAGGGGCAGAATCACCTCCCTTGACCTGCTGGCAACACTCCTCCCGATGCAGGCCAGGATCCCATTGGCCTTCTTGGCCACGAGGGCACACTGCTCACTCATGGTTAACTTGGTGTCAACCAGGACTCCCAGGTCCCTCTCCGTGGAGGTGCTTTCCAGCAGGTCCACCCCTAATCTGTACTGATGCCTGGGGTTATTCCTCCCCAGGTGCAGGACCCTGCACTTGTCCTTATTGAACCTCATGAGGTTCCTCTCTGCCCAACTCTCCAGCCTGTCCAGGTCCCTCTGGATGGCAGCACAGCCCTCCGGAGTGTCGGCCACTCCACCCAGCTTGGTGTCATCCGCAAACTTGCTCAGGGTGCCCTCAGTGCCCTCGTCCAGGTCATTGATAAACAAGTTGAACAGCACTGGGCCCAGTACTGACCCCTGGGGGACACCACTGGCCACAGGCCTCCMACTGGACTCGGCCCCATTTATCACCACCCTCTGAGCTCTGCCATCCAGCCAGCCCTCGATCCACCGCACTAGGATCTAATGTGGATCCTAAGGAAGTACAAYAGTTGTACAGTTGTACAGTACAGTTGTACTTCCTTAGGATCCACATTAGAAATAGAGGGAATACACAGTAATTAATCGAGACACTATTTCTCCCACCAATTTTGCTTACGCTGCATCTCCCACCAATTTTGCTTTTGGTTAATTTATTACAAGACAATTGACATAAAAATAATTGTTTGATTTCAATATAAGAGCATATATTCATCCTTTGGTGAAGACCTGACAGAACACCTAGCTAAGCTTGAAAAGATCTAATTTTATCAATCACAAAATAAAACTAGATGTTTCCTTATGACTCATAGAGCAGCGAAAACTCCAAACATCACCATCTCTTTATGGGAAAAGGGCAACATGTCATCTCACGAGTTCAAAATGTGATACTGAATCCATAAACCAGGCATAACGCTCGCTTGCTGACAAAATGTCATCCAGCTCTCCATTCCTCCTTATTTCTTCCCTGGATCCGCCCTCAGCCCTCACGATGGGAAGGGATGTCAAAGAATTACTGCAAGCAACACTGCAGAGGCAACACGCTTCATCTGGACGTTCTTGCCAGTAACAGCACGAGGCAAAAGCCAAACGCTGGCGCCCACGCTGCTAATCGTACACTCTCCCATCTGGTAGCTATCCCAGTTTGAGTTTTGCTGCCTCCCAGCTCATTTCACAGTCGTTCCCATACTACGCTCCCAGTTCATATCATATTGCATTCAACTTACTGAAAAATAACATGTTTGACATCAAGCCTGTCTGGCTTCTCCTGGAAATACTTAAACTCATCTATTTCTTGTTTCTGAATTTTCTCATTCATTTTTATCAAAATAAAAGTTTTAGTTTATGAGCCTAACAAGCTTAGCAGGTTTTCTAGAGCTGACTTCAGACAATGCGTTCTTCTTTACTCAATTACTATATATATATATATATATATATATATATAAAGGAAGTATTTGCCAAAGCTGTTAATGAAATGAATCTTTAGCAATGCCTTCAATAAGTCATACTTTGAAATTAAAAAACAAAACAAACAAACAAACAAAAAACTTAAAGGCTTGATTTAAATTCTTAGGACTTGGGTAAACTTACCCCTGTTATTTTAAATACTGAATCAAACAGCACAAGCTGTATGTTTTAAGCTGTATGCAGGCTGGATGTCTAACTCAGTTCAAATAAATCTCTAAATCTAGCCTTTCTCCAAGTGGTGTTTTCATCCAATAAAGCATGGTCATKGGAGAAAAATGTGACATAGGTTTTTGCAATTTTTAAGTGTTTTTGGTCCACAGCCCTGTTATAAGTGACTTAATAAAAGTGGGGTTTGAWCTTATGTTTTATATGTTTCACGGTATTTTATATAATTGTATATCCAATAACTAGTCATAATGTAAAATTATCTAAACTAATAAATGATTCATAGCTCTGAAAATAGGCAGCTATGGATGAAGTTTAGCAAGGAGTACCAATTTCGCAGTTCAAACAATTATCATGGTATTTAACATTTCTCAGCATGCACAGATTTATTGCTCCACTCTTGGTCAAATAATAGTACTATTAGTTAATAAATAAAAAGTGTGGAGATGGAAAGAGCTGCCATTTGTGTTGAAACACTCAAAAGAAACACAAAATTCCATGGAGGTCTTGGCACTAACTTGCCCGAGCGATTCCAAGACTGAAATGCACTAACCCAGATCCTCCCATCTACATAATAGTAGAGATGTAAAGGTCTAGATAAATAGAGGAAGACCCTCGAAACATCCCCCAAAGCCTTCTGTCCACCCTGCTTTGCGAGCATCATCGACTGTGTCGTGTTTATTGTCTGCCCATCTGGCCAACAGGTGCAGTCCTTAATGGCCTCAGTGTATTTGATTATTGACTAGTGAATATTTCTGCGTGACACAAAAGGGCTCCTGACCTACCCCTGCTACCAAGCAGACTTCCTACCCATTTGCACATGCAAAACCTCAAAATAAAACAGATTTAAGACTTCAAGCTATCTTCTAGCTGGAGATTTTTTGATTTGGGKTTTTYTTTTTCAGAGCTTCTACTCAAATCCATCAAATAGCTTGGCACACTTATGTATAGTCTATTAAGGAAAAGAAAAAGTGCATGAATTTCAAGTTTGGGGTCTCTAATTACCTCACACTTAAAGACTAAACTAGAAAATGTAGATAAATTGCTGTGCTAAAACCACAGAAGATCCTCCACCTGATTTGTGCCAATGTATCGAAAGCTCAGCGATGCTGATCCCAAGGAGATTTTTCCCACTTAATCCTAGGAGAATTCATGTTGGACCCATTTCTAATGAGTATAGAAAGGATTACTTGGATGTTTTGGTAAAGCTATCCAATAAATTAGTCAATCTAAAATTTTATTAGCTGAAAAGCATTACAACAGTCATATAGTGGAAGAACACTGAGGGAATTGAAGCTGTATTAGTCATCTATTTAGGCAGATACCAGAGATCAGTACTCGGTACAGGCTGTTAGTTGTAACATTAAGCTAATTGGCTAATAGTTGCAGCAGTTCTTATAATGTTTTTGTACTGAGAGGTGTGACCCTTTCTTGAACCAATTTATATAAACCCAGAGGGAGCCCTAAATTTATTCCAGTTTCACGAATGTATGGGCTGGATTCAGAACCCCAAAGCAGAAAGAGTATGCACAAAAACCACCGTGTCAGGCAAACATCTAAAATTTACACACTGTCAGCCTGAAAACTTTCTGTTTAACAAATTACTTCAGATGATAAATGCTTAAAATAAATGCAACAATTTGGTATTAAAAATACTCATATTTCATCCAGTGCATGTTGCAGTGCTGTGGCTTTTCCCTTCCCAGCCAGGCCGTTTAGACGCTTATCTAGTTACAAACTTTTATAGACGTGAAATATTTTAAGAAGTCCTTTGGAAATGGCCTGAGGTAATTTCCAACTTAACAGACCCTGTCCCACCAGAGCTCATTACAGCGAATTTTATAACAAAGTACCCTCTACTTAATTTTCAGAGCTTAGCCAAGCGTACTAGAAATGCAGCTGCATTAAGTGCAATTAATGGTATAATAAAAGCAGTGGAGGGCTGTTTAACACTCAAGAACCAGCAGTAAACAGTGGCTCCATGTTCTCTAACAGTCAGTGATGTGTCAAAGTGCCAGAAGTGTAAGATTTCCTCTGACGGGAGAACGAAAAATGCAGCAGCATGTCCTGCTGGAAAACAAAATCCTCTGTCCTTCAACAATTCCACAAAAAATAGAGCGAAGGAGTAGAAAAAAAGATTCCCTCCGGTTATGCCACTAGCATTCCCCTCTCTCTTTGAGCAGGAGTCCGAAACAATAAACTCATATTCCCATCAATGAAGAAAAGAGGCAAATTCAATTCCATAAAGTGTGCGACTAATAGTAAGTGACTCATATAATACACAAAATGATCTGGTTTCATAACTAACAAGGCTTACTGTCAAATGACAGAGAGGAGAAAGAAATATCATTTTGTGACAGGAAACAATAGTAGATTCTTGCTTAAAATAAAACAACCCACAGCACAACATGGCTAGTGACTATGTAAAAGCCTTACTACGCTAACTCTTGGAATTATCTTGGTAACTAAACCGTCACTCCTGGGAACTAGAGAAACTCTTGTATGAATTCAAAAAGAAAAAATATCTTATTCTAGAAATAGAAGAAGACAGCAGACCTCTCGTGCTCAAGAACAGTGACTAGGTACTTACAGGACTGCAATACCTTTTTGTTTCTAACTTCTAAACTTAATTTCATGTATTTACTTCAGCTCTTTATGTTGGCAGAAACAGAACCCTGTATTCATTCCAATGAGCAGTTACTAAGTGGTTCACAACCTGGCTTTTTGGCTAATAGCACAAAGAGGCCTGATTATCGATGCTTGGTGAATATTATATTGACATACTTTGTGCAAAACCAATACAAAAACCTTTACATGAATGTTAGAAAAAAAACCTTAATTTTGTACTCCATGCAAGAATAATTTCCAAAACATGAAATAAAACCAATTCCTATTTTCAGTGTACAAGAGGTTTCAGAAATAAAACAAAAAACAGGCAGAATTACAAACTATCTTCTTCCCACATAGATAAATGAAGTAGACCAGCTTTACTTTTCCCAGGAAAAAAAATGCAAACTAAGAATTTTTCATCTGTRTTTAAAAATCACTTCTATCCCAAATGAAACCAGATAGCAAACAAGCTAAAAAGTCTGTCATTTGTGGAGTACATCACCAGCAAGATGCAAGTTAATACCACATGGAAGTTCTATTTGTGGGCTTGGAAATAATCAACGGTATCTAGAAAGAGAAATAAAAACTGCCTTGTTAGACAAGGTGATGCTAAGTGCTCCCTCCTGCCCRTTTTCTGTGCTTGCTGAATCAGACACCCAAGGGCCCTGTCCCCTCCCAGATCAATGGCTGTTGACTTCCACGAGGACAGAAGGGACCCACTTTACTCGCAACTTTCTTATGCTTTTCCATTCTCCATCCTTTCCCACAGTAACATAATTCTGCAAAAATCACTTCAGTGGCATGTGAAAGATAATGCTGTTTGCATAGCTCTAAGCAGACTTCAGGGACACGCTCTTCATGTTATCTCAGTGCACCATTTAACTGGCATTCACCTCTTCTACTACTCTTAAGATCAAACTGTAGATAACACATAATTTCATGTTKAATTAATTAATATATTTTATAAAATAATTATGAAAAATATTAACTACTGCTCAATTAAACACTATAATTGTTGCCAAAATGAGTACATTAGTGTGGACAATGCTGATATGATAATAATAAGGTCTGAGAAATGTGTTAATGATATGAATTGTAGCAAAGGCAAGTTACTAAGGCAATAGCACTAGAGATTGGAAATATACCAAGGAAAGGAATTACTACATCTGTAATTAAACCAAAAAATGATGCTTCTGGATGACTGAAGATACACAGAAAGATCACGTCCTGCTGCCGTCATGAAAGTGGTCAGGACCAACGAGAAATCTCTGAACAGTCTCACTCCACTCCAGAGGAGTCGTGGTGCATTAAGGAGACCTGAGGATGACCACAGGACTCGCTCCAGATGGAAGAGCAGAATTTCTAGAGGATTACAGGCAGCACCACCACAGCCTTGAAAGCTATTGAGAGGGCAAATATCTCAGTTTAACTTTAGGGAAACCTGAAACACTGTTACCATACACTTGTAAGATGAACAGTATGATTCTCTTACCAATTAAAATTAAGTAGTCATTTAAAAAACATAAAAGATGAAAATGCAATTTTTATGATGAGAGAAGAAAGGGAAATAGATAGCAGTTATGGTGAGTAAGAAAGCAAGCATTTAGACCTCTTGAAACAAATATGACAAAAGAAACTACAGGATGAAGGGAACTACAGGCCGGTGCCATTTAACAGAATCTTTTTCCACCAAGGAGGAGTCTGAGTCGAGCCTGCCTGTCCACTTGAGAGCAATGCTACAAGGTGGTGGTCTCAGAGAAGTTCTCAGCCAGCAAGCGCASACCGGTACAAACAGCTTTTGTGGTTCCTCCTTCAAGGAGGGAAGAGCACTTGATCAATCTCATAGACCACCTCTCAACCTCCTACAACCTTGCACAGCTTTGTAGATGTTTGCAGAGCAATGAAGAGCACACTAGAACTATGTTGAATTGGCACAAATGTTTTCCTTGTATAAGCTTGCTAAACACACCAAACAGCTGACCTGACGGCTTTTACAGTAAGCGACTTCACTGTCTTTTTTTTTTAACTACAGCTTTTACTTAAATCTGCTGTCCTTTTTATGAGATAATAAAGTTAGTAATGAATTGCAATTTATAAAAATAGGTTTTCATAATTTATGTGACCCCAACTCTGATTTTAAACTGCAACTTGTAATGAAAAGACTGAGCATTTAAGCGTTCCTGAAGTCAGACATTCCAGATTTTTTTTTAAATTACATTCGTATATTTATGGAACTTTTCCAAAGCCACATCATGTAAAAATAAAGTTTAAAAAAGAATATTGTGCTTTGAAAGTAATAGGCTTTGTTTTCAAATGTGCATCCTATACCTGCAGTTAATGGACTTTTTTCAGGCAATTATTTACTGTCTTCCAATGACCATGGAAATAACCTGCTAAGCTGCCTAATGAAGGGATTCCCAGTCTTCAGCTTCCAGTTGAAAGGACTGCCAAATCACTTGGAACCAGTGGTTTTACTTATTCAGGTTTTACTTATCTAAGTGCAATACAAAACTGATGCCATCCAAAGGATATTGTCATCCAAAGAGAAGAAAAAAAAATCCTAAGTGGAAATAAARAGAAAAGTCCAGGCTAAGGAATAAAAAACGAACAAAAATATATGCCATGCTTAACATGGATAATATCATCTCAGTATTTTTAATGCAATGATTATCACTATACTTAGCACTGGGTACCAGGTCAGGACAAGGAATAAAAGAAAACTGCATTAATCACAATCTCCAAAGGCAGGCTGTAAAAGCCGTATCACACACTGAAAAATAATTCATTAAGCAATATCCCAGCTGGAAGTAGAGGAAAACAAACAGAATAAAAAGACACTAAGCAGCAGGGAGAAATAAACTTTATGGAACTGTCAAAGAATGAACAATAAGAGGAGAAAAAAAAAAAACAAAAGAAGAAATAAACTATAAACCTGTCTGTTTTACCGGTAAAACAGCCATGCTAGGACAGACGTGAGAATTAAATTTAAAGCAGAATCACAGACTGGGGCCTAATGCCAAGGCCAAGCTTGAAGTATCAAAATTGCCCTGCTGCAGTTCAGGAGGTGCAGTGCTTGCAAACGGAGCTGTGCGCCACGAGATGAGCGGAAGCAAACGGCCCCGCTGCAGGCGGGACTGCGCGAGCACAGGGGCGCGCACCCGCCGCCAGCGAGTGCAAGAATGCTCTCTGTGCTAGCTTGTCTCCACGTTTCATTTAGTGACTGAAAATACTACTTTGCACAGACATTTCCAAGAGCAATGTTATATAACTTTTTTTTTTTTTTTTTTTTTTTTTTTTTTTTTTTTTGAGGAACAGATGGGAGAAGGGAACGCTATGGTAATGCATCCCTTTGTATAATAGCATTAAGGACAAGGAGAAATACCACACAGCTTATTCTGTTCAAAGAAATTTAGACATTTTACTCTGAGTCTTTGCTAGCTACGTTTTATGGGATTCTTTGGAGTTTTGTTTTGTTTTCTTTTGCCTTGAAGCATCCTTCCTCGTGTTTGAAGGACCCCAGAAGTTTGGTTTCCGACAGTGTTCATCAACCACAATTTCTACAGGCTTCATCAGAGTTCCAGTGTTCTTAGAACAATCATAAATGGGGCTAAAATGTTTAAACACACAAAGAGGCTCCCAAAGCCACCAGTAATTTTGGAAAAGTTCAGCCCACACATCCACCTGGTCCTGATGTAAATGGAGATCTTTATAAGCAGAGAGGGAGTATGTGCAAATGTAGGTATACAGCCTATGCAGTCTATCTAGAAATTATAGTCTATACAGCCTATAGTCTATACAGTCTATGCAGTCTATCTAGAAATTATGATGCATGACAAATATAAGCGGTGTCAATCTCTCTATTTGAACCTCAATTAATTAAAATTGTTTTCTTAATTTACATTTACTGAATACAACTGAGCAAGGCTAGATTTTTCAGACGAACTAGAGGGGATTGTAGTTGCCCAGCTCCCAATAACACTCAGGGAGTTGAGGTCTCAGATTTCTTCAGAGGCTTTCACGTTTCCATTAGAAAGCATTAAATCAATTATGTCAGAATATAATTCATCCAAAAGCCATTGACATACAACAAAATAAAACAGACCTTAAGCTATGAGTTATTGACTTTACTGAATAAAAGTTTTGGTTCTTTTTAGGGAAAAAAAAATGCTGTATCCCACACACAGTTTTAAGAATGCTCACTAAGAATCCACGATAAATGTTCTCACAGAAAAGGCATTAGGAGTTTGCAAACACCAAACCTTTGGATGTCAACCCTCTCTCGCCCTCTTTTCCCCTTTGGAAGCCTTCTTCCCTAGCTCCATGTTWTGGGCTAACAATCTGCAAATTATATTTTTATAAAGCAAGGCTGTTTTTCAGCTAGAGGAATGAATAAAATTATATTTGACACATCAAAATTTCTTTCCTGCACCCTCCTTTTTATAACAGAAAAAAAGAGTCAAACTAATTTAAACCAAATTTGATTTAAAAATCCTGCTGAGCTGAGACTTCTAAATACCATGGTTCAGCCCCGATTGAATTTTTATGGCTATGTTATAAACACCTGAAAAACAGCAGGTGCCATAGTAATATACAGGTTGGATTTTTACATGATTTCCTTATTTTCAGAAAGTATATCCTAGTTAAAGTAGGTTTCTTTCTAATTTTGTTAGGGATATTGCAGATCCAATTAAATGCCTACAAACCAGAAGCTTGGAATGAACGTATGTAAACCTAGGTACTTTATAGTTTATAAAAATTATCCAATTGGTACATTTACAACTTGGCAATTTTCTTACAATAAGAAAACACCTTGGTCAAAATTTCTGAGAGTGGTAAGCAGAAAATAAAACCTCTTCCAGTTAAATCTGGTTAAATCTATCTTCTTTACATGTGCTGTGCTTTAATGTATTGCAGTAGAAAGCTCAGTTGGGTAATGATTTCAAAACTCAATACAGTTCTCTTGAAATAACAATGCAAATACCGTTTCAAAAGGGGACAAAAATAACTCTAGTCTTAGCTAGATATATATGTTCTTAATCCTCCAGGCTCGAAACTTTAACTACTTGGCAACGCTCAAGAAAATTAATCCAAATTAACCTAATGTGAGAATGTAAAGTGGATTTGTCAAATTGCATTAAATTCTTTGGCCTGGACAATCTCTTTCAGAATTAAAGTAGCCTCGAAGCATTTATGCTTAATTCACTTTAGAAGAGAAATAAACAAAAATTATTAAAGGTTACTTTAACCTTGAATCAAAGGCCTGGGATTCAAGCTAGTTTCTTTAAAGTACAAACTTCATTTAGTCCTGGRAAACTTAAGTGCACACATTTACTGCAGAAGCACGTGGCAGTTGCTCTTTCAAAGAAAGATGTTCCTAACCACCCTTAAAAATACACTGTATAGTTAATTTTTCTTCCTAACCAAACTAAAAAGTTCCATGACTGGATTTTGAACATCTAAAAGACTGTATTTATCGTATTTAAGATGTTTATACCAAGCTTTTCAAGAACATACAGTTTTTGTTTGTGACTTCTAGTAACAGATGCAGTGAGTGTTCACRTGCAAAGGTGCATTACTCTAAATGACAGTACTTGCATCAGAACTTGCACTTATAGGTAATTGGTATTTGTTTTTTTGCATACCTAGGTCTAAATAGTGACCTGGGGCAGGGGAGGGAAGGCRGATGTTTTTAATGCACCAGACTTTAGCTAGAGCTACTTACACGTTTATAACTTCAGCATGTGTTGCAAGTGCTTCCCAGGTTAGATATCTGAAACATTTCAATACATTTTACAGAGAGTGTGGCGGAGAATGGAGACTTGGGAACCGCTTGGGTACCCACATGATAAGTTCTTGACTTAATCTCTTAAGTATCCACACATTGCATATCCASCTTTTCTGGGTGCCCAGTGCCACCTGTGCAGCCCGGTGGCTGTTTTGCACTGAACCTGCGGGGTTTCCTGCGAGAAAGGCTGCATTCAGCAGGAGATCTCAGATTGTACTTTCTGGACTAAATACCAGAAAAATATAGCAGCTGGCTTATTTATGTATTTTTTAAACCATCAATAGCCTGTGTAAGCAGTCCTTAAGTTCAAAGGCTGCACCCAAGATTTCTGCTTGTCCAATCACTGTTGGATAGAAACAGAGCAGAAAAACGTCCCCTCAAATTTCAGGACATATATAAGCCTGGGGAAGTGGGAAGGACATATTTCACATATGGAAAAAGGAGATTTCGGTTTTCCCAGTGAGACGGGGTGCAGCCTTGGGCCCGAGGGCCTGACCAAGGCCTGAAAACATCAGGGCACCCTCTTGGTGCCGATGCAGCGGGAGCCTGAAACCGGGGTGCCAACAAGGATTGGCGGGTGTTAGCACTATTCCCATTCGTTAATACAGAGCGTGCCACGACGCCACATCTGCTCCCTTCTYCCACTACATCTCATATCCTCAAAAAACCGCCATCGACGGGAGCCTCCGGATTACCATCATTGTTCAGGCAAATCCAGCTAGGGCACATAATGAGCATGTTAGCACAGGCAGAGCGGTAGCCTACATAAAATGGATAGGTTAATAAAGTCCTTCCTATTACCTTTCTCTCCCCGAGACTGTCTTTGATGTGCCATGGGAAAGCCGGAGAAAAAGCAAGATTGCCCCTGGGGATTTTGAAGAAAAGTAGCCTTCAGCTTAACACAGAGCCTGAAGATTAGGGTGGAAGTATGTAGAAGCAGAACATAACCTATCTGCTAGCTAAACATTATCACATGTGCATTTTCATTTAAAATATGCAATTTTTTTCATTAATTCCATTTCCTTCAAGTAGGTGCACAAGCTACAAGCTGCAGACATTGATCTTAGGCACTAATATTAAAGAATAATTGCAAAATCCTGAATATTTTATCAAGGAGATCACTGTTGGAAGGGGCACAAAGGAATTTCAGGACACAATATAATCATTTGCACATACGTTAATATGTTTTCTGGGACATGGTAAATTCTAATTATTACACCAAAGTTAAAATTTGTCAGCTCAAACCTCTCATTACCCTGAACTGCGTACTTCTCACCACTCCTCTTCCATGCTTAAAATATGTTTGTTTTTAGGTATTCACGTAAGCTTACTCCGCTTAAAAGGCAGTTAGCTACATGATACTGTACAGTAACTAAGCACATGTAAACGTTCCACTAATCAGAAGGGGATTAAGCATTTGGATAAATACCCTGCTGAAGCAGGACCCTGTCAGCATCTGGAGCTGCATCTGCGAGGGTTGGTGGTAGAGCAAGCCCAACTTCTGTGCGTGCAGCAGCCTGGAGCAGCTCCCTTTGCATAGTCACTGCTGTTGACAAATCTTTCAAAGACTTAGCTTTAAAACGGTAGATTTTATTCAGGAATGTTCTGTCTTCCTCCAGCCAGCATAAAGCTTGTATAAAAGGATAAAGCTGGCATTAACCCCCCGAACAGCCTCAGGCTCAATCCAACCAAAATGTGACTGTGGGTCCATGTCTAAATTAATTCAAATCTATGGTGCTCTGCTAATATTCACATTCAGCTGTAAGTGCTAGTATTTGTAGTACCACAGACTAAATGTAATTTGTCCACCAAGTAACTACTTCATTTTGCTGGGAATAACTAACTAAATCATGTTACTCAGCTCTTAAATTGTTTTCTACAAAAAGTTCAATTTAATTCTCTGTGGCTTTCAGCAGCATATACTTGGAAGCAAAAATTAAGGGATAGAGCATTACCCTAGCAATAAGGACTGCTTCTGTTTGTTAAATTTGCCAGTGGCTTATTGGCACCAAAAAAGTGCTAGTAAAGGGAAGCATCTGATAAATTACTGTACTTCCCTGTGCCTCAACTTCTATGTCCTTAAAGCAGAGAAGATTTGCTTGCCAGGTTTATGGAGCTTTTATAGATGGCCTATATTTTACCCTGAGTTAATATCCTACCTGCTGCTAGTAAGCAAAAAGTAATGGAAAATTTTCAAACAATTTTTGTATTTACAAGCAATAAAAGACAACACTCCATAACGCAAAAAGAAAAAAAAAAGAAAAAAAAGAAAAAGAAAAAGAAAAGAAAAAAAAAACGCTTTGTTTCATAACATTTCTAGCTTACCTTAAACAGGAAAAAAAAGAAAAAAAAAAAGGAATCCTTATTTAACTCACTTGTCTTCGGATTGCATTCCTAACTAATATCAAAGTTATGCTTTTTCTACTAAGAACTGTCTGACSTATCGTGTTCACTACTCTTGCAATGAAGGGCAACAAAGAAATAATTGAAAGAAATACACTAGAACTACAAAATATGGTCATGTCTTTTAAGACTATTAGAAAAATAAAACAAAGGCCATGCTCAAAAGTGCTGTAAATGTTAGAAAGTAAACAATGAGATACAATAATTATGCTTTACATCCCAAATAGTAATATTTATTCAATAGTAGGGCTTTTGAAGTCTATAAAGAACTCATAGCTCACAACAGTTTCTTTCAGACAGTAGATAGGTTTATATTATAAAGCAGATTTTGAAAGTTCAGCTGAGACTAATCACTAAATGCAGCTGAATATGGAAACTTACCCATGCAGTGCTAAACCACACATAACCCAACAGGGGAAAAAGAAAAGAAAAAGAACAGTTTAATACAAWATTATGAATTATCTCCTCATCTATCTTCAGTAATGATTTTTACAGTTACTGCAAAGCAGATGGTGTTATTACTCAACATAATACCTTGCGTTCTTGTAGTGTTTTTCATCCAAAAATTTCGCAGAACCCTCCAAAACTGGTTGTAATTAATTCATGCATGAATAAAGCAAGATGCAGAGAGGAGTCTAAGCTTAATTCTGAAAGATCACAAGCCTCTGAAATTTCCTGAGTCTGGGGTTAGACAAAGTTTTACAGAAAGACAGCAGCAGCGCCAAGATTGCAGCTCTTCGGTTCCTGCCTCTTAGACTCCTGCTTTGTCAACACTCCCAGCCTGTTACTCAGGAATATCCAACAAAATCCTGCACAGCTGAACACAGCTATGTGAGTCCAAGACTCCTCCTGAGCTTTACTAGGAAAATAATCTTGTTATGTTTACTTTACTCAAAGAAAACAAAAATGAAATAAGATTCAGATCTTGAAATCTGTGCTAGACCAACAACATTGGCAAAGTAGCAAAGATATGGAAAGTTTTTTTTTTAGTAGTGCAGGAGGAATGAAAGAAAGCAAACAGGCTTATTTCATAATAATAATAGTTACTTTAAATAACTATGAACAGGTATGATTCAAACATGCCTACTTCAATAAGAATTATATTAACATATCAACTAGTAGAGACAGTATCAAGCAACATGAACATTAAGATATAGGGTGAAAAGAGTGACCTAAAGCTAGTTCTAACACAGGTACCAAGTAACAGTGTAAACTGAAATGTAGTTTGCAATTGCAAAAAGTCAGTAGTTTGGCCTTTCTATGCCCTCAATTACGAGAGTAACACATTCAGTTGYTTAAATGAAAATGGTTTTAAAAAGTCCTGCCTTTTGAAAAATATATATTAATTAGAATTGATGTAGCATTATATACATTTGCAACAGTATGTTACRAGAATCCTGAGAACTATTTTTTTTTGCTTATGTCATGAGAGCTCCCTAAAATTATTTGAAATGAAATAACCATATTCCACATGGCAACGAAGAAAGTCTCCCAAATTGCTGTGCAGCAAGCAGGACTTGCAGAAGGAAGACATACTAAAAAAAAGTAATTAAAGTATATAATGGTTAAAAACACTTCTGATCATTTTTACATTTGCTTTCTAGCAGGCATATTGAATCCTTTTGGTTCTCATCGGCCAGAAGCTAAACGTTAAAAATTTCCTCTTGTCAACCAAGTTCTAAGAGCTTCTATACTGTAATTGCTACAAAAACCAATGCTATTCCAGAGTCAGTTCTTCAAAGTCTCAATATGATTGCTATATGAYATTATATATGCTCTATGACACTATGTCATATCCTTACCTTCAAACTATAGACATCATTAGAGGCAACTGCTCTTATGCTTAGATAATATTACCTTCATCTGCATGAGATAATGTCTTCATATAGTCCAAGAATTAAAGGAAAGCAAAGTTTGTACAAAGACGTCACCAAACCGGAAAGCATGTGCTATTTTTTTTCCTGACTCTATCAGCTGTTCTAAACATAAAGAAACACGAAGAATATTACAGTGGCCTTTCCCATCTATCTAAGCAAAACTGCAAAATATTTAAGTAGCTCTTCTACTACTCTTACACTTTGCCCACTTGTGGTGKTGTCTGATTTAAGCTTGAATTAATGCAGATTGCCTGAGGGCTTGTACACTATTCATTTTGCATACATTTCTAAATCCCCTGTGAACTTCATGAGTTTATGCACCAGCTACAATGACAATTAGCTCTTTGAAAGCCAAAAATTTCTCCTCAATCTGTCTTCTCCCCCTTTCTTCTTTTGCGGGTGTTTGGAACATCTAAGTGGCAAGAAAGATGAATGCAGAGATGCAAGTTATGCAGTGCAGCCTCTTGTCCCCAGGGAAAGAGTTCCTTTAGAAGGGRGGGAATTCTTGCTGCTAGAGGAGATGTCCAGTTCAACCTGTTGCCCGGCATCTATGCCCTGATGGAGCAGTTTGACCAACTAGTGAGCAGGCACTGTGCCATGCAAGCATATGGGCATAAGCACAAGCAGCCAAGTGACCATGTAGGAGAGTTGGGTGCGTTTGCTGAGGGCAGGAGTCCCAGTCTRAAACATCCAAGCAGCTGCCCATCCTGAGGGCGACATGTCTGTGGGTAAGGGCATGTGACAAAGCTAATCCAGACTTTGGCTGGATTAATTCTGAAATAGAAAAATTAATTTTCTTGGCACAAAAGGCATGTAGGGTCCTTCCTGTCTAACAATATCTTCAAAGCAATGTTCAAGGAGAATTGCTAAAAAGTTAAAAATTGCTGAAGGCTGGATGTTTTGGGGTTAAATTACGTTGCGAAACATCTAGTGAGCTTCCAGTGATTTACTTATGTACTTAGTGTTAAAGATACATTGAACAATCCTTTGAGACAGTTACGTCATTCGTTTCAGTGTATTTTAATATTTCCATTCAATAACACTAAGGAGAGTCATTTCTTTATCAGGGCGCAAACAATACAAAATCACATTTACATACTGCCTTATTTCCCATAAGACTCTGAAACAATAACTTTTTAGACTAAGAGAGCAACTCATTCCACAAAYTAAACAAAGAACCTCTTGCAGTTTTAGGCAATCAATAGTTGATGCCAACTATTTACCAATCAATAAGATTATTTAATATATATGTTGCTTAAATGTACACTATTACTGAATTACTTTATAAAATCCTGCATGCTGGAAATTTCTTTATATTTATATGCTTTACAGAATTACTGCTGTAATTATATATGTGCAGAAGGATCACTTTTATTGTTCACAGCAAAGAGCAACATCTTCAGAAGTGGATTATGTTTATTATTGATAGCAAGCAGTAAAGTCTTCAAAACTGCTTAAATAAATTAATTAAATCTAATTTTCAAAGTAAAACAAATGTTTAAGGAATACTCTCAAAAGACACCTACGTTTCATTGAAATTAGTGGGTTACAGGTGCCTAAATATTACATTTGCAGAKCTGGGAGAGAAGTCTAAGCCTCACAGAAAACCAACAGAAATAGGCTTATATATTGTATATATATTGTAAAGAGATTTTTTAAAGGTATCTTCCTAAACCTCAAACAAGTCTTCTGCCAAGGGTGAAGGAATACACAGCCTTCAGTACAAAATAAATAAATAAATAAATAATGTAACTTTTTTAAAGCCTATGCTTACCTGCAGTTCTAACAGTTACAAATATTTTAAGCAGCTCTGATGTTCCACTAGGGAACAGAACCACATAAATATAGAACCATAGACATGTAGAAATGTTCATTATAAACTTTTAGAACTTTAAGCCTGAAAATTAGTACAATCATTTAAAGAAATATTTTACATGTCTTGTTAAAAATGAGGTTTGGGTGTGATTATAGTACTGGCCTGGATTTGAGCGATTATGATGGTGTATGTAAAATACTCTTCAGCAGACAGCCACCTTTACCACTGCACTGCTTTGAGAAACTAGTATTTTAGCTTCTTGCCRTGGTCTGTTAAATCATTTACATGTAAATGGAGTTTTTGTTATATCTCACCATATGCCCTTTAAAAATACATGTTCAGCAAAATACCTTTTACTTTCTCTCTTCAGCAAATGCAACTAATTTCACCTCATTAAGTGAGCAAAACCTCTCTTTATTATTTCCTAGATGCACATACAAAATAATAAAGCACAACCAAAGTTATTTGTCTTCAAACTTYGTCACAGAGCTTCATAGTAAATAACTTTTTTAGCAGCGTTTCTTGTAAACCAAAACTCAGCAGCATAAGCTTAAATCCCCAAATATGAGGTGTGAAGTTTGGATTAAGAGCCAAACTTGTCCATGGCCAGTCCAAATATTCTGATCCTTATTTAAGGTTATCAACAGAACCATAYAGAGCAAAAACAAACATTGTTCAATTCAGTATTTATATTGGTACCATCCATAGAAAATTCCACTGCTTGTGATTCTTGAAAGAAGAATCACAATTGTCTCCAATGCAAGATAATTTAAAAAATCAGAATTTATGCAACAAACTATATAAATAATTCACTTGCTTCAGTCTCTAGTTRCCTCAGTCCCTCATCATACAAAAAAAAAGTTCTTGTTTATAAAATAATAAAATCAAAATGCTCTCACTGCTCTTTTGTGGTAATCTTAACTTCACCTATGAACTACTCTGAGTTCAGGTAGTACCAGATACTCCAGTTGACACTATTGGACTGTATATAAATTAATGAACACAAGGAGCAACAATTTCTACATCAAATACAGTGGTCTTCACTAACTAGTTAAAGAAAAAAATCTCATTCTATTTCAATGACTCTGAAAATATTTAATAGGAGGAAACAGCTCTAAAACAACAGATTGTAATGGAAGCTTCTTTAGGCTTGTACTCAGGACCTTACCTGAGAGGAGGAGAGACTCATGAGCAAATTGACTGTAGTTCAGATAAAATCATTTATTTGCAAAATGATTTTTTACTAAAGTTATCCTTTTCAGAGAGCCTAATAAAAAAAAAAACTTAAAACTTTTTCAGATCTTAATTATTCCTATCCACACACAATTCTAAGAGAGAAACAAGTACAAAGTATCACAGTTGGTGGTATAAATCCCCTTTAACCTCCTGCAAGTGCAGTATGGAAGATTTCACTAGGCACTAGAGTATCACTAAGAATTATGTGATAASACCGAAGAGCAGTTAGATTTTTTTAATTGCTCTTTAGATAGAAAGACTAGGAGTATCTCTCATTAACTGGCACAAAAATGAAAATAAGTAAAGGTGAATAATGAGTCCTAAACAGACATATTTAATRTTTTCACTAAAACAACACTGTTAATAAAACTGCATACTTAAACACATGGATTTAAATGTGTTCAGAACTTCTGCAAGCCTCTTTCTCCTGCATACACCTTCACCAATTATTCCTATGCAATAAATAATGTATAGGGAGAATCCTTCATATTTTACGCCACACTTCATAGGCTAAAAGCCAGTCATAAGCCTGTGTGTGCAGCTCAAACCTGAAACCAGCTTCCCAAGGGAGTCCCCAGCCTCTTCCAAGGGAGGCAGAAACAAGCACGGTGAAAATGGGGTGAGGAGAGATTTTCTGTCTTTATCATTTTCAGTTAGGATTCAGCAAACACTAAACTGTCTATCCAATTATTATACCATTCTATACTGAGTATTACAGATAATTGTTTACTGTTTTTCTGAGCTCTAAGTGGAAATGAACCAGCAAGCAAGCTATATTAACAGGCTGCTCCTGGAGCTTGAGAAATCCTGTAGTAAGTGTAAAGAGAAAAACCTCTGAAAAATAGCAAGGAAAGTTTYAGGGGGAAAAAAAACCCAATAACCTGCTTTCTACTGAGCTCTGAAAGGCCAGAGAGAAGAGAAAGCTCTGTGACACGAGCTGAATAAGGGAAGAATCAAGGAAGAAGGAAGGATCTGGGAAGCGGGGGAGAGATGGTATCAGCAGGAGAAAGGAAGAGACCAGCTTTGAGAAACATGAGACCGAGCACAGCCACAGTCTTCTGGACCTTACGATACTCACAGAGTAAAGACTTAAGGATTTGGCAACCCTGTAAGGCAGTCAGAAAATTGAAGCTACTGCAGGGTAGAGCTAGCAGGCATTTATTTATTTATTTTTCTCCCTGCAGGCAGAGTAACATCTCCATCCTGCATCAGCTCTCAGTCCTCTTCACAGTATTTTGTTYCATATTTTTTTTACCTACTTCATTACGGCTTGTGCTTTGACGACTTCAAAGTATCCTTCCCTTAAACTCTTACCTTGCACCCGGAGGACAGCTAATGGAAGAAAGACCTTTGGTGAGATGGTCATTCCCCAAACAGACTCCTTCTACCTTGGTTTAACACAGTCTAATGTGCTGACCTTTTGGCTGCCCTGTACAAACTACTTAGCTACTTAGCTAAATAAGAAGAGAACTAGTGAGTTTGAACTTCAGGGTTTTTGCAAAAGAAGTTTCCCAATTAAGACATACATTGATTTTTCTGCCATATCTTTACTTAGTTTAATTATCCTAGAAATAACAGATGTACAATATAATTGAAAATAGTATGAAATAAGGAGAAAAAAATCTAGAAAAAAACACATGGAAAGCACTTGAAAACCTAAATCTGTAACAATTTTTATCATGTGATTTTTGAATAGGACTAAATTGTACTGCTAATTTCTTTTTAACTTGGCTTATGAACTGTATAGAGATCATTACATTTTGAAAAAAATTGAAGGGACTAAACTTAGAAGATTTTCTTAAGTAAATAAATTTTACTGTCATATATTAGATATAGGAAAACTGAAAAGTAACCTAGATGAAATCTCATAGAAAATCTGTCAAAACGGATCAAGTCTTCCAGCATCACACTTTAGACCACACTAAAGATGATCCTTCTGCTCCTGAAAACCCATTAGATGTTTTATTTAGTCATTTAATAATTAATTTGAAAATATAACAACAGATCATATAACAACATAACATAAAATATAACAACAGATCAGTTGATGTGGTCCAGAAATATAACATTTCTGCACCACATGAACTAATATTCTATGAAATCTCAAGTTGTTGGAATAGTTTCTGACAAATTCTGTAGGGCAGAGCCTTGAAAACTACTCATTACAGTCCACTCCATTCATTCCTTTTGCTCCTTTACTCTGCATCTGCTCATCTTTGCTCACCTCTCTTTTTCTTTGTCCACTTCCATATTCCTAGTAATTCATTTCCTATGCTATAGCTAATCCTTTGTAATATTAAAACACACACTCTACTTGTAGCTAATATGAAGGCCAGCCTGGTTGTGACCGTTCTGTTCCGCGCCCCCTCACTTTGTCAGTCATCWTCTTGGGAGCCACAAAGAGACTGTCTATATTTCAGTCTTTGTCCAGAGCATAGCTGCGTTCAGTCCCACGATCACAGTAATCAGATGAAAAGATATTTTCAAGCATGCAAAAGTTATTAAGCCTCTTCTGTCTCATACTATTTATTATGTAGGAAATGGATCAAACTGTTCTGYGCCTCATCTAGTACTGCTGACATCTGCTGCATGAACAAACATTCTCGGGAAGGGAATGACCCATCCTGGGAAAGGAGCTCCTCTTGCTCTTAATAAATCTCTTGAAGTCTGCATGACTGACAAGCCTTACAAACAGGCTGGTACAAAGTTGCAGTATTTTCAGGGTTGGAGGAATAATAAGAGCTGCAAGTCTACATATGGCCCTTGGTCTTYTGACGTCCAGTAGCCATGCCAGTTTTCAAATACTTAATTTTTATAGAACTTTAACACAGCAACCAAGTCCTTCAGCCCTCAGTGGCTAATTCATGTGTATTTTGGCTACTATGGTAATTAGACAAATTATTAGCAAGTAATTCACAGAGATTATTAAGCACAAGAAATCTGAGAGAAATAGCAGTAGTTTGCTGGTAAATTACCATTTCAGGCAATGGCAGTATGGCAGTAGGTTCTACAGAAATTTAGAGAAAGACAGTAAAGCTACCCACTGCAAGAACAACTATAAAAATTAACAGTGTTTATTCATGGTTGAAATTTTTGTTTCTGCTCTCACTCACTGACAAGCACAGAAATCGGGATCTTTAATATTTCATTAAGTTCTTTAACTGTATGAAACATTATAACATAACTCGATTTTTATATGGCAAGAAAGAAAAAAGAACAGATAAATCAGAAGAGTCTCACACTAATAAAACAGGTTAGCCTTGGAAACACTGCCTAGTTGATCCATCAGATGATACTATTTAGGGTACATAATACTGAAAGGGCAATCTGATAATCACACTAGAAGCAATTTCAAACCATACTACTGCTGAAAAGTCAATTTAACTTTCCAGCTTTATAAGACTTTGTTATTGCTATTGTTAATTATTTCTCATTTAATGGGAAATTGGCAACAAGGTCCCCAACTGTCATTTTAAATCTGCAATAATATCATGTGAAGCTTTTCGTCCTTATTCCCAAGTCCTGGATTATCAGAGCTAAATGGCAGCTCCAGCATTACAAAAGCTCAGGGGCAGGTACTGTTACACAAATTGCCAATTCAATTAACAGTGTGTAAATGCTCCACTGGCAGGCTGAGGGAAGGACAGCCATTTTGGCAAGTGTCATTCCTAATTTATCAAACTGTCAAACCTTCCACTCAGGTGCCTGCGGTCACTGTCTGCCTCTTAATGCTACGTTGTAGAGCTGCAGGAACCGTTCGTGTAGCTTGACAAGGCACAATACTCAAAACTGATTTTAAAATCAAATGTACAGTTGTCTTAATTATTCTCAGTATAAATGATGTTTTAATTACAAAATCAGAGTGGGAATATTCAATCAGGATCCAAGATTACATGTATATATAAGGAGGAGTATCAAAGCTTGATGTCTACCCTGTTTTCAGAGGTAGCTATTCAATTTTACTTAATTCGGTATAATTTGTGATTACACGCAAATGCCAGGTTTCTAAATTGTTACTAAAGCTGCTTCAACAACTCTCCTTTATGATCTTGCATCTAACTCTACTCTTGGTTCTCACCAAGCCATTTTCTTTAACTGCCTTCCAGGGAAAAATCACGCAGGAGGACTCTGCAGCTGCAACAGTTCAGTCTCTGCTGGCCTTCCTCCCTCAGAGGTACCAACTTATTTACATTTTATTTATTTTTTAAAAGTCTTTTCAGAAATAACAGGTTATGGGGCTCTTCTGTCGATGAGAAAAGCTACGTAACTTCACACGTGAAGGCCTCCACTCATTCCTTGTTCCTTCAGCTTTTGCCTGACAGTGACAACATGGAGAACCCGTTGCCTGTGCCGCCGAGAGCCGCTACCCCGAACACAGGTGCCGCGCGGGCACGAATGCTCACGGGACACGGGCTAACAGCGGGCTCCATGATGCACTTCAGGGGGGGTTACAGCAGAGCATCTATAAATGTTTGCTCTGGGGCTGAACACTTGCCGAGCGTGAGCTGGAGAGCGTTTCACTTAGACCAAGCTTAAACCAGCGTGGTCATTTGAAAGTAAAGAAAATGAAATTAAAAGGAGAAAATGCCMAATTATAGCCCTTTCAATGTCTTCTGTGACTTCTGCAAGTAAAAATGAAAAAAATACAGAGCAACAAATAAAGTTCACATCAGACAAGACAAACGACATATTTCATCCTACATTCTGCAGTTAGTCTATGAACAGCATGGGCCAGCAGGAGACGCTCCAGAGAAAGACAAGAAATACAAGACTAAGTAGTTATGTAGTAGACATCAGCAGCAATAGTTTTCTACTTAAAATAACTAAGTTCTTAAAAATATAAACCTGCACTCATCTGTGTTCAAAAATGAACTTTTCTCTTCTTGGTAGTTCATTTTACTTAGGTATTTATTATCACAGCATTAGCAATCTGAATCATACAATCATAGAGTGCTTAAGGATGGAAGGGACCTTTAGAGATCATCCAGTCCAACTCCCCTGCACACGCAGGGTCACCTACTTTTCCTTTTTACATAAGACACTTGTAGCCTTGGACTCAATGGTGTCATGTCTTCAAAATGCTTTTTGTGAAGGATACAGTATATCCAGATAACAATGCAGTTCAATTGTTCCATCACATTTTAGAGTGTGGATTAATTCTTTTTAGAACAACAACAAACAATGCCTGGAACAGGCATAGCTAAAAAACACTCACATTGATATTCACAGTATCCATTTTTCAGCTGTATGCCAATAGGTGTGAATGAAGAAAGTGCTCKGGAATAGCGGGAGTGAAACAGGGCTTTATTGAAATAATGAGAAGGAATTGAACACTTTGGTACAAACCAGCTATTTGAATGGAAGTTGACTTCTGAAGCTTTYAAAGATTGTTTCTAAATCAAGCTAAAGTTGTTTATAAAGCTCTTCTAGAGATCTGAAAATGTGCACATCATCTAATGTGCCATGAAATCAGAGGGAACCATCTGAAATTCTTTACCTGCCCTATTGCGGTCATATCAATGAAGAGATATTATATCACTAACTGGATCCAAATGCAAACACATTACAAAAAAGCTAACATTTGAAAGTAATGAGGTAGGTTACTTCCATTAAGTTACTTTTCACAAGTTCAGAAAAGTACAAAATCAGACCAAACTTTYAGACCTAATTAGTGAGACTAAAAATAGAGTCCTAATGAACTTTCAAAAACACACAGACACCTGAAAAACCTACTTATTCACTTATATGTCAAAATATCTGCACGGATCTCGCTCTCTTCCATTAAATGTTGCCTCTAATATTGGTAATATTATTACACTTCCTGATAGTCCTCTGTGTAAATTTAGCTTTTCCAGAGTAACACTTCATTCAATCAGATAGCAAAAATACTTCTTTCCAACTTGAAAGTGTGAGAAAGAAGAMGCAGGAAAAACTCTAATATCTTAAATCAGCAAAATAAAACAGCTGTTCCTAAGGCTATACATTGTAAAGTTTATTACCTCTATAGATTTTGAATAAGAGTTCAGAAAATTACATGTAATGGTTGAGAGGAAAAGATACAGTACTGCACAAAAAGCATCATATACGACTTAAAGAAACACTCAAGTAAATAAAACATGATTAGATCATAGATTATATTGATACTCAGTTTCAGCCTGAAATCTATGGTAGCTATGGCAGTTATCAAGAAATAAAAAACACATGAATGCAGAAGGCTTTCTTGTTAGGAACAAAAAACAAGGTAGAAGAGTTTTTAAAAGCCTGAAATGTTTTGTGGTCCTCTGTGAGTCCTAACCTACAGGCCAAAACGGACAGCCTGTGAAGCCTAAGTAATTCCAAGTACTTGATTAAAAAATAAAACTAGGTGAAAAGAACAGATAATAAATAGTTTTGTATCTATGTGATTATTCCAACTCAATTTTATTTTCAGAACATCAATTTAGCTAGCACTGTGATTCAATAAACCAGTGTGCTAGGGCATTAACTTGAGCTGTGCAAGAAGTTGAATATCAATCCATATTATAATCAGGGGATTCAAATGATAGATTGTTCTGGATCTGAGCTTCTCCAGTCAAGAATATTTTGCAGTAGATGAGAATGAATACTTTGACTTTGAGAGATAAAATAGATACAGATAACAATTCATATGTATTTAATCTGATCTCTATGCATTACAAGACTTTGCTGCATCAAGTCTAGCCTTTTTAAGAAAACAATTTACTGTACTGAAAAGCATCTTCGTCACTGTAGAACGATAGGAGCTTCTACATAGTGCAATCTCAGGCAATGGCTTAGAAACCGTAGGCATCCTGAGAATCCAACTGCTGTATAATGCCACTTCGGCATATATAAACCCAGTTTAACAACAGTTGTTATCAAAGAACCCTATTGATTATGTTACTGACTAGTGCTAAACATTCCAAAATCAGAGAGCAAATTACCATGGTCAGTTGTATACAGAAGAAACACCCAAAATACTTTCAGGATAACTGATATAAGCAACCTAATCAAAGATCATCAAGGAGCTCAGAGTACAGTAATGTCCATAATCAAGAAGTTGAGAGTCCAGTATAGACCTACCCTCTGCATCTTTCCCTAGAGTCTGCATAGATGCACAGAGGAAGAGGAGATGCAAGAAACCTGAYGGCACCTATGGAAATGCAAACATAGTAACTGTCTTCCTGTAACTTAACTATAAAACTTCAGCCTGGTGTTAAGCGTGGTTACCTTGTCACAAAGTACACTAGAGTAAAGTATGAGTACAGCCACACTACCTCTGTGTGAACAAGGACTTGGTGAGTAGTTCTCCACTACATGAAGTAGCTCTCCACAGCACTTGATCCTGGATCCTAAAATCACTGTGCTACTGAGCATGCTTGCTGAATTTTTAAACTGAATGAAAATCTCACCTAATGTGTTTCTCAGCTTTCCTCATAGACACGTCATTCAGATTGGTTGGAAAGATTATGGGGAAAAATGAAGGACAGTAGGAGATAAGATCCAGTGTTCCTCAATGCGGTATTCTTCTTTTCCCCCCAACATATATACAGCTGCCATCAGTTAAAACGTGCTAAGAGAGGAGGCTCCAACCTTCTGCCCGCCTCATGCCTGCGTTTCTAGTTCTTCCTTGTTCCAGCACCAGCGCCTGCACAGCTGCACAGAGAGCCACACTGAGCAATTAAGGGGACAGAAAATTACTTTTTCTTTGCATTATTTTTCAGCTGGATGGGTTAGTCATCTGCTAAACATGCCATCACACATTCATGCTGGCATAACAGAGAAACATGTAACAAGGAATGCAGGGGAAAATGGGATCGTCCTTTCTAACTGCAGCTGCAATCAGCAGGATTTGTTTTTTTAGCTAAGAGGTCCCAGTATCACTGTAAGCTGCCTGGGTCTCCCAGAAATCCTCCCATCAGAAAGGAGAGTGTCATAAGTATTCCAGTATTTCCCAGTGTCAGGCAAAAATAGAGTACCTTGAAATGGTTTTCATTATGTTTAGCTCCAAATATCAGAGAGATGATGCCTCAAAGTACTCAAGTAAAATAATTTGTGGCATTACTGAAAATGTATCTACAGCAAACCCATTTTGGTTTTGACAATAAGCAAAATTAATAATCATAATGTAAGATTTAGCAAGGTTTTGTCTCCAATTTTAATACAGCAAAGCAGCACCATTTGCCCATATGGAACATAAAAGAGACAAGTACATAAAACATCRTTAATGTTTCTTTTTGCTCTGTGTTATCTCTGCTTTCTAGTCAAGAAAACATCACTTCTCCTTTCCTAAATCATGCCAAAAGCAGAGACGAGAAGGCACAGAAGTAGGCGCAAAAATGAAATGGCCTAGGAAGGGTTGCCCGCCTTTAGGTTCAGCATTCTTTCTCTAGTCTTTGCTTTTCTTTAAATCATTCACCATTCCYCCATGTAATCCCAACCCACAATTCTTTGAAGTTGCTCCGAAAAGACACACCTCAGTATCTGCAGTGCCTCAGGTAAGGCTGCATGTGCATATGAAAACAGGAACCCACTAAACACAGTCAAAAAGACACTTTAAAATGTATCCAGGTAATTTGTAGGAAAGTAAATGTGRCAATTGTGGTTGGTTTTAACATCTAATCAAACACATACTTTGCAGCAGAGCCATGAATTAGATAAAAAGGTCCTGGAAGAATTAACTTAYTGCACACCAGGGAAAGTCTTGTTTCACAAGCCACAAGCTTCAGCAGGTGCTACCTTGGCTTACCAAGTGGCTCATGATATGCTACACGAGCAGTGCAGAACCACTGCACAGTCACTGCCTATATTATATCTAAAACAGTCTTGAGTTACCTTTCCAAAGCAGGATCCCTTCTTCGCACTAGTGGGAGAGGTCTGCAACAACGTCTAGCGGGTGCTGCAAAGCCTTCCTGTGCCAGGCAAAGAGTTTGGCTGGCCTGCAGAACACAAGCCCTCTCGCTGCCCCCTCGTGCTTCTGTAAGAGGCATTGCTAACCCAGTCCTTTACTTACACAAACAGAGTCAAATATACTGGAAAGAGGAGGAGGGAGGAAAGGTTGGTTACTTTTTTCACACTGTCCCGAATATCCTAATGCTAGTCACAACCTCGCCATGAAAGAACAAATTAGAGTAACAGATGTCCATATATCAGTAAGGTGACTTCCCTCCCTATTTTTATTTTTTATCAAAGTGGTGAGCCTGAAAAGTCAAAACAAAATTAAAAAAAAAASCCTGCAGCATCTGTCTCAGCAGAGTTCAAGCTGGCTGACAGTTCCTTACACTCAGAAGCTGAGAATGATGCTATAATTAAAATTTCATGAACAGGGCAAGAGAAAAAAAAATCTATTTTGTTTGGGAGAAGTGCTATGAAAGTATACAGAGAAATACCAAATGTGGCAATTCGAGCTTCGTCGCTTGCCCTGCTTTAATGATTAAACCTAAGAATCCTGAGCAAAATTATTGCTAGCGACACCTCCTAACTTAATTAGTTACGAGGGTCACCTCTGCTGCACATGGAAGCGGGTTGAACCCACCGCCAGTGAGTGGGTGGCCATGAGCACAGCAGTGCTCTGTGTTCTCATTTGTTGGATAACTGAGGATTAAATTCCTCCTGTCCTTACCACAGAATTTAAACTTAATTGAGTTAATACTCAGACTAAAAAGGAAGAAAAAAGACAGGAAAAAGTGAATAATCATTTCAAGATGAAGGGAAAAGGGAGTAATTGGAATCAGGGACATTCAGCTGGCACCTGTGCTACCTTCTTTTTGGTATTTTTTGTATAACATGCATTGCTTTCTACCGAATTTCAGTCAACTCCATGGAAGACAACACCATCCGTCTTATTTCATCTTTTAACAAGGACTTGATGAGGTGACACAGGACTGATTCTTAAAAACACATTACCTGTTATGTGAGGCATTGTGTGACAGGGAGAACTATCTTCRTGACAGGCACCTGACAGCAGATTTGTTGATTTCATGGTCACTTCATTTAAAGTAACAACAGGGTGAAATATGCCATCTGATAATCTGTTTGAATGTTGACTGTGAAAAGCACTTAACATTTCTGCCAGCTACTACTACTACTACAGAATCTGTTCTTCAATATGTGCTGTTTTTCCAGCCTCTTTAATAATTATAAGTCAGAACCTCTTATCCTATATTAAAGGGGGAAAAAATAAGTTTTAAAAAGTCACCTTAGAAGTCCAATGGTGCTTTATGAAAATAAGCACATTTGAAATAAGGACAAATTCAGAATATGACACACACTAGGACTGTTGTCTGCGAGATGACTGGCTGCTTGGGGACAGTTGCTGCACCTGAATAACACAGGTGAGTTTAGAATAGATATGCAGCCTTTGTCTGTCAGCTTTCTCCCACGTGAGAGTTTAATCCTGATATTCATGACCAATTTTCTATTTAATTTTCACTAATATGTAGCGGTAGCAAAGCAATAATCACTCATTTCAGGAAGGGGTTATACTTTATTTTGTTATTACATCACAGGATGAAATTTCAGTTAAGAAACTGGTATTATCAGTAAGCATAATAGGAATTCACAAAAAATAATATATTAGTGTTTCAGCAGTTACTCAGATGCAGAGTTCATAACACAAGACAGCTGAACAATACAAAAGCTATTACGCACTTTCTGGCAGCTGAATGGGTGAAAGTCTTGTTTGTTTTGAAATAAGTTTGGGATAGACAGAGATATTTCTAGATTAATTTGGCAGCACTGAGGGTTAGGTCAAAAACTGTCCTTAAGCAGAGTCATTGTCATATAAAAATGCACAACATGCGCAAATTAAAAACCCTTAATTTGAGCAGGGCTAAATGAGACAGAGCCTAACAAATCAGTGCTGTATCCCTCTCTTAATTAACACACACTCACACGTTGAACTCTCCTGTTGATTTGTGCTAACCTCCAGGAAGCCTGATGAAGAAATACCTTGAATCGATACGGTTTAAGCATTTTAAAACCACATTAAATAAGAGCCAGAAGCAGGCTGGTTAAAATTTACACTTTCCCTGAAAGATTTTTTGACACGTTCAGTGCTTGTGAAAGCTGAGGGGATGACGGCCCTAGTCAAATACAGTTGAGTGAGCAGACTGCAAGCATCCCACATTCCACCTCCAGTGCAGTTCAACCGTGACGTGGAGGGACTTGCCTTCTCTTTTACTTCCCCCCCGCAACATTTTTATTTGTCTCCCAAATATTTTATTAATTAATTCTCACTGTTTGTTTTTTTCTTCTTCTTCTTATAGCACTCTTAATATTTTCCCAACGCCATTTAACTTAAATTCACCTAGTCTTTTTATTTAGAACAAAAATTCTGACAAGTTGACAGGTAGTCGAAGAATATCACAAGCATCTTATTCTTAATCTATGAAGATGTTATCAGAATCATTTTATTTAGATTTGTTTATTTTTAAATCTACTTTACTCAGGAAATAACCTCAGGGGCTCAGGTTCCCATCTCCTGGGATCACGTCAAAGGCAGCAGAAGCTGCCTTTGAAAACTTCACCATGGTTTATGAATATTGTTTCTATAATAAGAACATTCTGCATGCTATTTTACAGCACTGCAGACTCCACTTTGTTTCCTGCTAAACTTCAGCTACATTAGAAACAACAACTCACAGTGATTTCGCTCAAACAGCTGCTGTCAACTTGAGATCCGGTCCATTAAAAAATGAACAAAAAGCAAAACAGCAACAAACAAAAAGCCCTGTCAGGTGCTAAGTCAACCCCTGCACCCCACTTGCCCATTTCAGTGGCTCTAAAACCACGTGCTCTGATATTAAGGACAGTTTCTCTCCTTCCGCAGAAAAAGCAACCCTCGCTTAGAGGCAGGCAGCGCTAGGCACACGGAAGCTGTCTGAGCAGAAAGAGCTTTCTGAAGTGCCTGTGAGGAAGGTAAAGGAACCCGGGAGAACACATGAAAGGAGAYGGAAAAAAAGCAGTGTATTTCTTAATCTCTTTCACTTAGAGCACTCTCTGGACTTGCACAGAACTCTACAGATACACCATTTACAGAGAGGAACGCGCTTCTGAGGCCTGTTCTGCCCGGTGCGACGCCAGCTCTGTGGCCTGGATCGCGGGCGCAGGTGCTGCCGGGCCGCGCGCGGCGGCGGCGTCACGCACCGCTCCGGGCACCGCGCCAGCGCGGCCGGCCAAGCGAGGTCACCCACGTGCCCGGGGATCTTCCGGTGGCACCGAGCCAGCCCTACTGCTCTTGTGATTCCTCTTGCCCAGCGCCCCCCCTCCCTCTCCGACTCCTCGGAGGAAATAAGGAACGAGGTCTGTCCAACAACTCCCAAATCCCAGGCCGAGGCAGCAGCACCCCTGAGCAACTTCAAAAGCCACAGCACTATCATGCTGCCGTACAAATACATATCCCAGCCCCAAAACTGTGCTTCGTTTCGCAGCTGTCGTGGGAGATCCAGGCTAAATTAACTCAACTGACCAAACTGGAATTACAGTCCGTGTTGAACTCAGTGGGAAAATATGCAAACAGTGTTTACAGCCTTGTTAAGCATACAGGCATTAAAGGTCAAATACCCCAAAGGCTTCAAAACAAGGACAAGCAGAACTGGCCACCGTTATGAAATACCGCCAGCTTTTTGCCTCACAGTCCCCGGCGTTAAGCTACTCTCCCTCCGTGAGGGGAAAGAGTGCTGGGCTTTACATTACCACGTTGCAGAACGCAGCACTTTCATCTCTCTGCCGTCTGCAGGATATTGAAAATGAAATGCAAACAGCAAAGGATTTCTAACAGGAGGGGAACACCTGATGTATGAAGTTATTCAAGCGCCAGGAATGTGTGGCATTGCACATTCGCACTGTCACCGCCTTTGTCGGAAAGGATTTCCCTGACCTTTGCCGTAACCAGCAAACAAATAAGCCCTATCTCCCAGCAGGAGAGAGCCCCTGCTCCATTAGATCATTAAGCGGCTCTATTCAGCCTCTCCCAATCTCCTGTCCTTGGCTCCGAAGAAAGAGCTGGCAGCGCTCCAAGCAGTCAGATCGCGGGAAGGCAAACGCGCTCTCGTACAGTACAGCTTGAAATGTCACAGCAGGATGAAAGTCGCGGAACAGACAGCAGCGAGGAAAAGATGTGGTGCTACACGAGGGGTAGTGTTCCAACAAGGAAAGGCTGGTGTTTCAGTCTGCCAAACAGCGTAATGACTCATCCAGGCAGAAAAATATTACCACCATGGGAATATTTGGAACGTCTCAGTCTGAGAGTAATTAGGGACTAAACTACACCGGCATGCTTCAGTGGTGAAATGAGAAAATAAGCAATACCTCTGTCAAGTTCTGATTGGCGAGTATTAAATGAATACGGGCTTCTATCGCATCTGACCACAAACTAGTAACTTGCAGCAGATTGTCAGAACGGAGGAATATTTCCACTTTCACATAAAATACGGCAGCACAAAAAGACCTGGTGAAGTGAAAAATGTTACAGTTGGCAGTAAGAGTTTTAAGGAAAATCATTACCATGATTATATAATTTAATCCTTGTAGCAGGCGTTTGCACATAGTATTTTCAACCTCTAATTACTCTGTCTGCAACGGAAAAAAAATAAAAGGGTAAGGAGAGGATGGGCAAAAGCAGCAAATGCTGACAGTTTCATTTTATTAATAACTACTGTATACAAATCACTAAATGAAAAGCACAAATGTTTAATGGATATAGGTAATGGAATTATTGTGCTACTTATCGGTTGTAAAAATGTAAATACTTTGGCAAGAAGGACAAATGTTAATTTTTATTCTTTTGTATTTCCAACTTGTGCACAATTTGTATTCATTAAGCAATGCAAAAGGCCTTTTTTCTTTATAATTGTAAAGTGACATTATAATTAAATTGCATAACCTCAGCAGCATCTGCAATTTAAAGGATCACTTACAAGCTGGCTGGACAAAGTGCACCACATTAAACCACAAAACTGAGTTACACATCAATAACCCTTCACTCCAGCGGCCAGGTCAGAACCTCAGCAACATGGAAAAAAARATAGATTATTCAGAGTAAAAAGGTTTAGAAGGTCACAAGCAAAACCGCTTACAAGATCAAAATTCCCAGGGTTCTTTAAGACTGCATATGCCGAAACCTGCAGTGACACCTGTTTGACTTCTTCCAGCAGGACAGACGCTTGCCGTTTGGCTGCACTAAGTGCAGCTTCCCAAATTAAAAGGAAGGGTAAACACAAATTATCTCCCTACACAATACGAACAACCCCCGTTAGAACAGGTTAATAAACTCTAATAGATGTATGGGCTAATACAATATTCAACTATTGACATAAACATAAATATAAATTTCAAAGAAAATAACCTACTTTAGTAAAACTACCTGTGCAATAAAAATTAATGAACTCCAAATGATTCTGCACATCTCCACCAAATTGCATTTTCAGGCTCACATCTTCAGGACATGCTGGGTGGTTTGATGCATTCCCACAATTCATCTTCCTGCTAAGCCAATTTTAATTTAAATGCAATTAAAGGCTCAAAATGAACATTATGTATTAGATAAAGCCCTGAATCTGCAGACTATCATAAATACGATTTTCAGAAAAATTAATTACAAGCCATTAGGGTACAAGTCATCTTACTGCAAATGTTGAGTTAAACTGCAGAATCAGTTTGTTCCTTCCATTAAATGTTAAATACTGATTTTAAGCTTTGCTCCAAGTTAATAGCAGTAGGTCAGCATAAAAGAAAAAAATATTTCTGAAATAATCCTCAGGGATTGGGGAGATTTATTAGTTCACATTAACGGAAAACATGTATTCTCTCTACATACTTTTAAACAATGAGCTTTTGAACACTTTTGGTCAACTTAAAATAATAATAAGCTTTGCATATTTCTCCTTGCACTGCATATAACACAGATTTGTACAGAAGATAAAGTTTGGGCATAAGCAACTATTTCAATGAAAATCAATATACACTGTGTACTGTTTCTACTTAGAAGAGAGTCACAAACTATGCAGAGATGTCAGCATAATGAACAGTGCAGACCTGATACGGGAAGCTTCAAGAAACTTAACCAAAAGCCTGCTTTTATTGTCCCTTGCTATGAGGTGTAGCCTGAGGATTCAGTACAATCACAGCATTCAAGCAGCAGCTGTGAAAAACGCTATGTTTTTACCCGTAAGCTTTATTAAAGGCAAAACTGCAACTTTTTAAGTACTCTGGACACAAGTTCACAGAAGTGCCGGTAACTCTTGGCAGTCTGTAACATTTAGCATGATGAAGTCTAATTTGTTCTGCATGTCTACATGTAAGGATTTCAGAAATAAAACTGCTGAAACAGCAATTTTATGATACACTGCCAAAAGTATATCCAGCACTGCATAAAGATACTGGTGCATCTCTCAGGGCTAAAATCACTTTTCCCAAATTCATTACTTCTGAATCTCATTGCTGTCTTTTTAACACCATCCCATAGCTACCCAATTTATCCCACAAAATAATTTACAATAGATTCAAAGGAACGTGCTTAATTCCTCTCTCCATATTTTATACACAATATGTCAAAATTATGTATTTTTCATTAACTTCTGTTCCATCATTAAACAGAAAAGCAGTGACACAGTTGGTGAAATTCAGCCATTAATCTCATAATAATTGCTTATAAATGTTCAAGCTACAATGWAGAACTGAATGCATCACAGGCAGTTGAGGGGGTCAAGGTAACTTAAAAAAAAAAATCCATATTAAATTCGTTTTTCAAAGCTTTCTTTTGTGACTTTATTCAAGTTAGGCACCAGTCCTGAAACTCATGCCATCACCTTCTGCACACTTGATTCAGCTCATTTTATCTGCTTGAATATCAACCGTTTCTGTATCCAACTCTCCATCCTAGCCCTCCTCCAGCTGCTAACTCTTCCAGTCCTCCAGGGGACTGTGTGTGTTTGCTTCAATCCATTTATTGTCTTTTGCTTGTCTACCGCTGTCCCTAGGCACCAACATACTCACATCTGGATATTAGTAGATAACCTTTGTGTAGTGGGAGTTTAATGAAATATATGGTCACCAAGCTGGATGGATGTTATTTTAGCTATTAAWATTCTTATTTTCAGTACATTAGTATCCAGTTCTCTAATTTCAAGAAAAAAAAATGGAGAGGCATTACATCGTACAGATATTGGTAAAATGCTTCATATGTTTTTGTATCTTTCAGCAGTTATACTTTAAAGAGAGCAAACCTTCTGTGAAATAAAATCTATGACCTGTCTTGACAATTTCAGAAATTGGAGCAGTATCTAAATTCAATGAACGCACAAGACAACAAGCTATTTCTCTAAYAGCTCTGGTTTTCACTGGCATATAGTTCTTCTATAACTGCTACGGTAAGATACATCTACAGAAACCCAACAGGATCTTTTTCATGATGTGAAATGTGACAGCAACATACAAGCAGAGTGAGACACTTGAAAATAGCACCCACCTTCAGGTGAAAGGAGCATAAAAGCTCTTACTCTAAGCCACCACAGTGTGGCATTGCTCTATGGGGCAAGGAAATAAACCACTAATACTATTCATTAAGATAACTGCACATAGCACATGAGTCCCTTGAATTCTTGTAATCAATAAAACTCTCAAAAAACTAATTTTAATGCGATTTGTTGCAGTTTTCACATTTTTATGGATACTGTMCTGAATCCCTAACTAGCATTGGGAGCTTTGTTTCTAAATCCTTTATGACACATGGTTTGAAAAACAAGAGACTCAGAAAGCTGATCATGGTCCAATACCATCATCTAGAATTTTTCCATTGGCTTCAGTTTACTGTGCATCAAGACCTTAGTTAGTAAAACCTCTCACAATAGCCTGAATAAATGATTTAAACTACTGGACATACCCACTCCACGAACTCTTTCTTAACCTTCCAATTTTAGAGTATATTCCCRCATGTTAGCAACAACTAAGTTAAAAATAAAAGGTTTGGAAGGTCACAAGCAGAACCACTTACAAGATCAAAGTTCCCTGGCTGCAAGAGCGCATCCTCTGAAACCTGCAGTGGCACATTTCACTTCTTTCAGCACGACAGACACTTGCAGTCTGGCTGAATGTGAACGCAATTCCTCAAAGTAAAAGGAAGAGCAAGCAGAACACCTCTCTGCACCACACGAGCAAGCTTCATTAGGCCAGGTTAACACACTCTTGTGACCCACTGCCTGGTGATGGGCTCTACTCTTTTTTTACTGCAGGACCTGTAACTTGGAGTCCAGCAGTGAAGCATCTATTACTGAGGACAGAATTCTCTGGAAAGCAAGTACAAGGGAAAAAGAGGAAAGAGGAGGGAGATTCCTGTATTTTCTAGTGAGATTCCTCTAACTTTGCAAGACGCATGCATAACTATGCAACAGAGGAAGTAAGAGAAAGCATCACATCCAGTACAGTGAATGAAATGGACACACAATGAGCTGTTGTCCGATTTTCAAACATACCCCCATTTCACTCTCTCAAGCTTACTGCTGTTTGCCATTAGATTTTTTTTTATTCCCAAGTAGCCCAGCAACTAAACAGGTGGAAAAAGTCAAACTCTGCCAAGCTCGGCTGCCCAGGAAGCTGCTGAAACCACGAGGCTCCCATTCAGCACAAGGTCTTTGCAACGGCAGCCCGAGCCCCCTCAGCACCGAGCACGCTAACGAACGCCTTGTTCATTAAGCAGTACACAGTGCTGCACGGGGTCTCACACCAACTGCTGTAAAGGTATTTTGTACATTCGCTTGCACTGCAAATTTAAAACACAAGTTACTCTATATTTGCTTCATTTCTGCTTCCTWCCAGCTCTCAGGAAGTCATCCAAGGCTGCTTCTCTGACCATTCCCAAGTTCGTTCCATTTGCTCTTTGCATTATATTAATCATTTTCAACTTGGCCTCCCAAATCCAACCCTTACAAGTCTCAGGCCTCTCAGCCTCCAGCCTCACTGTGCACTTTCATCTACTTTCACACCCGCACCATTTCTCAGCATTTCCTACCTRTAAACAAAAACCTTTACTTCAATGCCATCATGGTTACCTTTCTTGGAATGGGTAAGAAACAGCATCTTCATTATTACTGAGGCTTTCCTAAAATCTTGTCCTATATTTAACAAATACACTTTCTAAACGGCCAGGATTTCTCCAAAAATGTTCTGCTTTTCATGAACTTCTGTAATACTCAGACCAGAGATGCTGCTGAAGTGCTCTGCCCTATCACAAACCACAGGAGCTCATTTCTACCTTAGCGAGAAATTTCTCACCAGAATAACAACATTTTAGACTTTGCCAAAGATTTAAGCAAATTCAACACACAGTGTGCCCTCTTAAACAAAAGTAATCCAGAGACAGATTCGCAAGACTAATAAATGGGTTTCAAACAGCTGTAACTGTACTTTTTTGTGGGGAGACCCTCTTTTATTTTCTATATAAACACTGCATTTTGTCTTTTCTGGAAATCTATATGAAAATTTGAAAAATACAAATTTTACCTCAATGTATTGGAAGACAACATAAAAAAAGTCTCAAACCATAAAAATAATAAGCAAAGAATAGGTCCTGATAACCTGTAAGTCAGGGTCCGCAGGGGCACCCATTGCTTAGCTCATGCATCTGCCTAAACACATTAAGAATTAAGACCTTTTCTGAACACCTTCTGAGCATGGCCTGAAGCCATTCAGCTGTGTCAGGGTTATTCTGGGATGTTTTACACAATTATTTTCCTTTCAGCAGGGGGCTATTAGCTTAGTATCATTCCCACACACACACATATGTTTGCCTACTCATAAGACAGATTAAAAACAGTATCTCCTAATGGGACGAGCTAAACTAACAAACGGAAAAAGATGAAGCAATCTTCATCGGCTGACCTCTGTTTTGTTGTTAGGATTCCAGATGGCTTCTCTTAGAGTAAACAGGTTAAATAACATGACTATTTTTATTAGATACACTTACTAGATAATATCACTAAAACAGAAAGGTCCCATTTGACATAAAAAACAAACAAGTCTGTTCTTAAAATATATGCATTACATTACATATGTTACTGAATGAGACTACTTCCACTCAAGATCAGTGCTCAAGAAATTCAAGAACTTTCTTGGATTGTTAAGGAGAAAGATTTCTATTTTGGACATCTGGAACTCACCTGGTCTTACCCACTTTAAGCAGGTTCAACACTAAATTCAGAAAACCTCACTGGTCATTAAATAGCAATAGTTTGATATAATACTTTGAGGTAAGCAGGAAACAGAGATTTCTGAGCCAAAGAGAGTTATCCTAATTCTTCTTAAATTACCCCTGATGTGCCCAGATTTCTGAATTGCATGTGGTTTCGAGGCTATTTGAGCAAAAGAAGAGTTCTTCCATTGRTTCAGCACAAAATTGGCAAGTTTCTCCTCAAAGTCTTCTTGTCTTTTCTTTCCAGTCTGTAGGCTTAATTTCTCTCTCTCTGACTGGTTGGCCTATTCACCTCACCACATGACTCTACAGTAATAGTAGCTGAGTGCCTCAGCTAGAAATGAAYTTATTCCCATATTTGGAGTGATACAAAAATATAATCCACATTTACATATAAAGAACAAGAGAAGGACAGAATAACAGATTTGCCCAAGGTCATTCAAGATCTAGGAACTAAGTTACATCTCTTCAGTTGCCAGGTTAGTGCCTCTAAGCTACTTCTCATTTAAGCAATTATGCTCCCTAGTCTTTACTTTACATTCATATAAACAGCATCTTTTATCTTTCCTTCCTTAAGAGTGCAGGATGCTCTTTTTCTATCTTGGACACATCTTTCACCATTTGGAAAAGATTATCATCCTCTCTTACCTTTACTACTACTCAACTTTCAGCCACCCTGAAGAACCCTGTCTCTCTTTTCCTATTTCACTGACATAATTTTCCTTCATATATCAGGTTGTACTCTGTCCCCACAATCTGAATCAGCTTTTGATTACAACATGCTTAGGCTATGGTCCCAAAGGCTACATCCTGTCATGCTAGCTTGCAAATCACAGCTGAACCCCAACTGCCTCTGTTCACACTGCAGATCCAGTCTGAAAAGCTCTCAATGCTTCAGGCTGGAAAACCTGGACAACCTGGGAACTGGCTTATGCTCGAGTTCTGCCCTTACAGACATKGTGAATACAACTGTCTCAAAACACTTGGCTCTGTGGATTCAGGACTGCTCGAGCTCATATGCTGAAAGAAGCACAGACAGAAAGTCCATGGGTTTAGCACATTGACTCACCAGGTACTTGACTTTGTACCACAGTCTCTGCTCAGGTGGAGTTTGAGATGATGACTCTTATTTTCATTTTCAGACTGCAATATAGAAGGCTTTTAGGGAAACAGTTTACCTCAGAGGATAATCATGCCTGACTAGTGACACTGGATTATCACACTCATGCTATTATTACCTCTTGGCTGCCTTTAATAAAATTAGTCGGGGGAAGATGTCCCATCTGAATTACCTGGCTTATCAAAGCCTACTGAAGGGCTACAAACAGTTCTTCTGGACTGTTTGCCTGGAATAAAGTTTGTGAGATGGCATTTTAACTACATGCTCACCTCCACAGTCCTTGTTTGTGAATCCCCCTACAGACTGCCCATGCTAAACTAAGCAACATACATTTTGAACCCTTAACAGAGACATGGAAACTTCACCCTGGGGAAAGCACTCAGCAGGCTATATCCCTTCCTGATTGTTTGCTACACCGCACAAAGACCCYGCACTGTCCTGTTTGCCTACTCCATAATGAAGATCAACCTGTGGGTTGGAACACACCACCACCGGGAGCAAGAACTGCTGCTAAATTCAAACAAGCGGAAAAAAAGGTAATGTGATACATCAACAACTTCACAGGACAAGAGAAGACCTACCTCCTTTCACTGCTAATATTCACTATAACATTTTATAAACTTCTGGTTTCTGTCTCATAAAAAGACTCTTAAGAAATAAAAATTGTCAAAAGCATCTGGTCATCTTTTTCAACTGTCCAGGAGACTATGCCTTTTCCTACGGGATCTTCTAAGGCCCAAGTTAATTCCAAACTTCATTACTTTCACTCTTAGTACTGCAACAAACTATATTTCAAAGACATCTGCCCAGATATTCTTACTCAACAAGCACTCTACACCATCACCTTATACTTCCCTAAGGAATCCATAATGTCTGCTTTCTTTCCACTCAGTATTTTCATTCCTAGTGAATTAATCTCTTTTTGTAAAGCTGGGAGATGTGTCTCTTCTCCAGTTTTCAGTGAGYGGCTACTGGGCCTACAGCAATATGCCTTCTAAAGCTGGACCTGGCCACATTCATTCTCAGATGATCACAGAATAGAAAGCAACCAATATCCCAGGTGAAACTCAAAACTTAAGCTAAAGGGTTTTGCCCTGGGAAATTTGGAAGTATTGCTGTACACTTTTTGTGTGTGTGTGTGTGTACTTACAAAAACATGCTCATGGAGGCTTTTAGTAGTTATTTAGGTGAACCAAGAGGAGGCTTAGAAGTGTTTTTGTGTGCGTACTGCATTGCTATGGCAGCTCATTTTCGTTTTGGTTTGCTCAATTGCATCTCTTGAGAGTTATCAGAAAATAAAAGCTTATCATTTTCTGTTGTATTAAAAAGTGATAGAATGGTACTAATTCCTGCTCCTCTGAGCAATCTGACCAAGTATCCTCTGCTAAATCTAAACTGTTAAAATATCTATACAATTGTACAAGGCAAGCACTGATTCCATGACCACAGTGACTCTTCATGAGTCTCTCTTGGTCATCAGGAACTCTGGAGTAAGAGCTGGAGCTCTTACTACACATAATCAAGGGAAATCAATGGGATTTGATTTTAWGTGATACAAATATCACATATTTTGAGGTCTTCTATTTAAAACAGAATCAAGTATAGCTAGAATAGCTCAAGTACCAGAACTATTATTTTATACATAATAAGGGCATCAATCTCGGTTTGTTAAAACAGAAGGAATAATTCAGACTTTTGTAATTAAATTATTTTGCAGTTAAAATCCAGCATATATCTAAAGACATAAATTTGCAATGGCTTAAAATCAATGCACATCTTTACACTGAGGAAGATAAAACCAACCCAGTGGATGACTTGCAGGCCAATAAAGTAAGTAGAGGAAGCACCAATAGAGAAGGACGCTTGTAAAATGATCAAAACGCTCAGAAAACCTTACAGGGCCACCTGACCATCCTGGTGACTGTAGCAAGCTCACATCTTTTTTTTTTTTTTCCTCCTTTTTTCTCCTTATATTAATTGAGTGTGTTCATCTTGGTAAGGTTGGATCCAGAAATAAAGGAAAGGCTCCACGGAACTTTATTTCTTATTTGGATCTTAACTAAAAACTACTAAAAGCCTCTTTCAAGAAGCTGAGAGCAGGACTCAGATCTCGTTGCAGTATAGCTAAGCATAATAAGCTCCTTTACACAATAGGTTTGAATATATAAAAAAAAAATATAAAAATATATAAAATATATAAAAATATATCAATTTTATATATATATATAAATTTTATATATATATATATATATATATAAAAATATATTAAAAAAATTAAAAGGAGCATTTCTGGCCAACCAGGAAAAGATTAGACAGGATGTTAGATACAACACCTCATGTACCAGTGGTAACGCTCATAACAAAGTCTGTAAAGATCTCAATTGGAATCTTTTTAACTTAAAATTCTCTGGTATTTTTGAACACTCATTCATCTATCATGGTAATTACCCTTGTTAGAGCATTATGAACATATATGTTGGATTTTTGCAGTATCCTTTAGCTAAAAGGTCTCAAAATATTTAATGTGTGTTGAAGAAAAGGGGCAGAAAAGCTAGGACAGGAGGATAAGACATATACAATCCCCACACCTCACTTCACACACCACTGAAAGAGGTCATCCGCATGAGGACGTTTTAGAAGCTGGCACTCTCCTGGCTTCAATCCTAGATCAAATATCATTTAAATAATTGAACAGTTAAAAATGGTGAAACTTTTTACTATCTCTGCATCTTAGAGCCAACAGCATCTGTAGCTACAGGCTGCAGGAAAGCCCTCCAGGACCACAAGACCTCTTGCCAAACAAAGGCATTAGATTAAATAAACAAACAAACAAACAAACAAACAAACAAATAGAAGTTGATCCTATTTTCTTGTTTGCAAAGAAGTTCCTCAATTTCCTTCTCCCTTTTTCTTTTCTCCTTTAAAAAAAAAAAAAAATCCAAAAACTCTGATCATACAGAATGTGCAGCGGAGTTCTGTTGATCACAAAATAATAAAATAATATTTCAGATTTTCATCACAGCTAACAGGAAGGCTTCCACAAAATTTGCTACTACCACTGCTTCATGATGGACAGACACCCCCTGCATCTCTAGGACATGATTCTTAACACAGGAGTGGCTCCCTTCTAAAGCAGCTCACACATATAGAGACTTTGTTTGTCTCTGGAATTTGGATATGAAAATATTCAAGAGGACATCACCTCAACCCTAAAAAGATCTCAGTGCCTTGACAGAGGTCTGGAAAGGCACTTTACATTTTCTTCAGTTTAACACCAAGTTTCTTGCGTCACTAAAAGCCAGGCTCAGGCCCGCAGCTCCACGAAGGTGGCCACGGCCTTCCCCTGTGCCATACCTTTCAGTGACAAGCGTGTGAACAGGGAGGTTTGTCCCTCTGCACTGAGGGCAGGACCTCCCAGGAGATACAGTATGGGGTCCCCCAGAAGCTATCACCACACTACAACCCAACAGAGCTACACGTGACTACCAACAGATTTTAAAGCTGAATGCTCGTTGAATCTAGCCCAGGCAACAGGGAGCTACATTCAGGTTGCTTGTTCAGCRCTATGGGAACTGAGCAAAAACACCAAAATGGGCACACCGCCCCAACTCACCAACTGCAAGAGAGGAGAATCAAAATACATTTTGAAATGCACATCACACTGTCCTGAGAACATCTGTAAGCAATGGTAAGTAAAGAAAAATCATAACCATGGGTGAAGCGAGCAGCCATGATTTCTGGAACTTTGCTGTGATTGATCTTCACAGTGCCCATTGCCCATGACCAACCAGTATGGCCACTACTAATGATTTAACATTGATCATAAAAAGATTTAATTTTTGCTACAAGATAGCATGACTTACCACACTGTCATTTAATAATTTTACTAAAGAATATAAAATGTATTTTTTTGCCCTGTTAATGTTGAAGCTAACACTCCTTACTTCTGTACATCTAAGTGTCTAACTGTTTGCTTCTGCTGTATTTAGGAGTCCACTCAGCTAATCCACCACAATGTTAYGATGGGTTTTCTAGTGCTCTGTGTTACTGATTGCAGAGTCTCCATCCTCCTTCCTGTGCGATGGCCCTGCATCCATGTATAAGCCATTTGAAACACAGCAAAACGTGGTGCAATCACAGAGGCCAGAGCTGTGAAGTAGCTCACAGAATCAGAGCTCTAATTATTACAGTTAAAGACCTAACAACAACAGCTAATTAATCAATTAAAGTATCAATTCTCTCTTAATGAGAGAGATAAGAGTTGGAATTCATTACGGTCATAACCCTGACATTAAACGTATTAGCACGTAATTTCTTGAAATAGATTTGGCTCTGATCTCAAAGAGACATCCAACATTACATGTTGAGCTTGCACCTAAAAACATTTAAATCCCGCGTAAACCAGCGTGTCATCTTTCCACTCCCTTGTATCTGCCTATTCCAGTCAGGAAGAAAATAATTTTGTCATTTGTGATTGATGCCCATTCTTATTTGCAGGTTATATCTTGGTGGTGCAAACTCTCTCTGATCTGCTTTTTCATCCTACCCTAAAGGTGTGCATGACACAGGGTGGTGAACACAAATGAATGACAGGAAAAGGAAAAGATCCGCCTTGCTCTTTTAAGATTATTACCTTTCACCGATATTCTCTTAAATAAATGGGAAATACAGAAGTGGTGACACCCTTCATTTCATAAGTTTCATTCTTATTTCTTTCTCAATCTTCCCATAATCTGAAATAATGTTCACAAAATCTTCTATGCCCATTAGGTTTCACTCATGTTCCCTTGGAAAGTTTTTTAGGTGGCTCTCTAGCCAAGACAGGATTTCATGAAAACATAATTTCCCAAATGGCAGGGCAAAGGTCATCTGTTTGCTCACCATTTGCCAGAATCTAATACTGCATCCAGCTGCAAGTAGAAAGAAAAACGCTTTTGTGCTCATTAACATGCAGATAATCTTTTCCATGCAGGGGGAAATAACTTTCTTTACTGATTTGCTAAGCCTCGTCATTATTTTTTTGGCTGATACAATAAGAGGACAGGATTCCACTGGACCAGAAACGTGCCCTAACCTACTGCTCCTCTAAACTGGTACTTTCTTGAAGCTGTTACCTGTTCAGTGCTTCTTTCAGTGGAATCCAGTTCTCTTACTCTGTCTTCCTGGCACTTCACCACCTGTAACTCAGCTGTAGGAGGGTACTTGTGGTGACAGAGGTGTGAAAGAGGTCTCTAGCATTCATAACCAGTATAGGCACTGAATTGCTAAAAACAGCTTGTCACACCTTCAGTTCTACAGGGAGCTTCAATATAAAAAAGAAAATATAAATCATTCAAAAATTCTTTGCAAATCGCAATGCTGAGAATAGACAACTCCTACCAATTCTCATCTGAGCACTGATATTGCAGATTTCCTTTTTAACAGGCTGATTTTTTCCAGAATATAGCAGTGCGATACAGATCCCAAGGGAGAAAGAAAAAAACAAACAAACAAAAAAAAATTGCTTGCATATTCAGGCTACCTCCTCCATCCTTCTACTTCAACAAATTCACTTTCCAGCACTATTTTTGTCTTCACATGTTTAAAAAACCCAAACACAGAGACAAATTCCAGTTGCTCAGTGCTCTCTTCTACATTCCGGGCACATTTCTGCCTCAGAAAGTTTGGGTTTGGTGACTGTCATCTCTCCTACAGAAACAGTCTGGGCTGTGGAGGAGGGATTCCTATTTCTTGTGCTAAGCTTTTCCTACTTTATGTTTGAATGACTTGCACATGACTCCATGCCAGCTAGTATTACCATATCCATAGTAACTTAAAAAAATCTGCTAAGTAGATTTTTTTTTTTACAGTTGCAGTGAAACTTGATTATTCTTTTTTAACTGATACAGTGGTGCAGTTCTTCACATTACGCAAAGACTTTATAAAGTATTTCACGATTCCTCTTGTTTTCTGAATGCTTCCATTTAAAAACTGCCTCTTTGCAACACATCGTGCTTGCAATCGGATGCTCTTCCCACATTTTAAGAATGATGTCATTGTTATTCCTATATCCTTTCTGAGGAGAGGCAAGTGATTTATAAATATTTTCCATATCCCTACACATGGCATAAATCACAGGGCTGACCTGTGCTCCAGCGCTTTGCCTCTCGGCCTCGCTCTGCTTTGGAAGCTGGCGAGGGGAGCTCTTCCCTTAGGTTATTTGGGGGGTTTACCAGATTGACTCTCTTGTGGTGGGTCAACTCCAGCACTTCTTCCCAGCTTACTTCTGCTGCTTGAAAATAGGTTGGTTTCCAACACTGTCATGTGACAGCAGTAAAGACTCACAGAAAATCGCATTTCTGAAACTTTGAGACAGGCACTTTATGAGAACAAGCAAAGTAACATTATCCCTCTTGGTATTCCCTCTCCTGTCTTACTCCAGAGCCCTTCCTGCATAGCCTTTTGCTGCATGTTTGAAGCTCTGCTTCTCCTAACCGAAGGTGAATGCAATGAATCCAAAGTAATCATACTCTTCTCCCTCCTCCATGATTTTTATTTTTTGATAGAGCAACAGAAGGAAAATTCGACATCTCAGAGCAAGTCTCCGAGTCTCCTCAAGTCTCCTGCAGCCTAAGGGCCTGAACACCACAGCGGTACCTAAGGCACATACAGGGAGGATGCAACTCCTCCTTCATTATGTGATTCCCACCATCTCCCCTCCTCTGTAGAGGGAATCAGTGGGCTGGGGTTTTAGCTTTCTGTACACATGATGGAAAAGGCCTAAAGGTGCAGGACAACACACCTTCAGACTCCCCTCAGGTTTGAAGGATGCCAAGCAATTACTACAAGTTGAAACCTACCTTCAGAAATCCCTGTCTGGCCACTGATGTGAAGAGAACCCCTTAGTAAAGTACTTTAATAAAGATGCAGCCAGTTTGGCTATTCAGCAATGCAACCATCTCATTGCTTTCCTCTCGGCATCAGCCGCACAGCAGCTTCCGAGCTCTTATTCTGCATTCAGAGGCAACCCCTTGTGAAAAAAACACGCGGTTAAGTTTCCCAGTTAGCAACTCCTGAACTTAGTTACCATTTTCACAAGCAGTCTGCTCCCTGGATAACTGTATCCTACGCATCTGTTTATTCTTGCAAGTAAAGTAAGCTTGAAATGTGACTGCCTATTCTCTGCAGATAAAATTGTACATTTCACCTTCAAAATCCTGTACCATTGCAAGGTCTTGGTCTATATTTTTTTCTTTTTAATTAGTCTATCTGTCATGAGAAGTGATTGTCTTTGTTCTTTCTACCGCTTTGCTGAAGAATGATGTATTTTCATATATTAAATGGAAGCAAATTAACTTCCATTATGTTTCTCTCCTGTTACTGCAACCACTGTTTCGTCCTTGGCCATCCCATGGACAGCATACACAGGCACAGTGATTAGTGCCTACACCATCCCTTACTTCTGCTTTTACCCTTTTTTACTAACATCTAGTTGTTAATACTGCCTTTACCAAAGACTATATTCTCAGCTTACTTGCCCAGACCTCTTTGTCTTTATTACTTTTTGCATCAAGTACTAACCATGTTTCATTTATAAATCTCTAAGATTCATTTATCATYCTTTATCCTCTGGCTTCTGCACTCACAACTTAGATACCTGATTGTTAAGCATCCATCTTACATAAACTTCCCTCTAAACTTCCCCTGGTTCACAAACATACTTCCATCACCTGCATACTTCCACCAGCACACAAAACATCTCATCCTCAGTTACTGCAGGCAAATAAAGACCAAAACAGAAGGATACCATTCAAGCATTCTCAAACAAGCTGTGCCCAAATGGACTTCTGTAATAGCTACTTGGCCCAGTTAATATTTTACTTCATAAAAAGTCCCGTTCGTTTTAACAGGGTTACTTGTGCGTTTTGATGCATTTTAGTAACACTGAATAGAAACATCTCATCACGGACCCATGGGTTTTCAGCTATTTCTAAGGGTTTCACCAGCAGCAACTTTGAAAAGCAAACTATTCTCAACAGACTTAAATTGTCAGATAAGGGTGTGCATGCCTACCAAAAGCTTATGAGATTATTATTTGCAGATCCTTTCAAATAGAAATACATTGCAYTTTGAAGTGTTACATTTTTTCTTCCTTTCACTATAACATCTGTATTGTGCCATGCAAATAGCCATGCTACACTTTTCTATTCCCAAATGTATAAACTGGAATATTGCTATATCTTATTATCTTGTTTTTTTGCTTTGTTTTGGTTTTGTTTTCTAGGAGCTTCCTTTATTGTTAGCAGGCAAGAGATATAAGCATCTCTGAGGGCAGAGCTGGCAAATCTCTTTCTCAGATATCCAGTCAATCTCAGCCAGTTCCACCATAAAACACTCCCTTACACATAAGACAGAAAGAACCCACACGCCTCTTCTTTCCTTTTCCTGGGCAGCATCAGTGTTTTAGCACAAGAACTGCAACACCTCATGCTTTTTTAGGATACATTAAAGTCCCTGGCAGTGACACAAGTGAGGAAAAACAGTTAAAAACTCCTGATATTTGACCAAGTCACTCCTAATGGAAACCACTGCTGTTCTTGAAACATGTGCACAATATAGTTATAGGAGATAGTAATAACATTATTCTAAAATTCTGTTTCTCTGTGTTATTACAAAATGACAATATTGTTTTTAGCCCATTTCCTTTAACCAGATTGACAGAATTACAGGTTGACATTGCTGTGAAATTTTATGATGTATTATGTTAACTGTGCCAGTTTGATTAGCCTTGATTGACAGCTAGTACCTGCACAGAAAGTTAAACATCTTTGGAATATAGAAGCAGCAAAAAGTGTTGTCTCCTTCATTAATATAAATACACAGCTAACTACAAGTCACAAGAAATATATAGGAATGGGAAGATAAGACTACATACACCATTAAAAATAATCAGAGTGCATTACCATACTGATCATTTATATTTTCTCTCACTTAAAATATTCTGTATGTGACAAACTTTTTAAATGCCCTCTGACAAATATAAGAAGCCAGAAAAAAATGAGATCTTTTATTCCAAAGACATGCTCGTCCTAGATACTGTACTACTATGGCTGAGGGACTAAATTTAAAAATCTCAGCACACACAGTTGCTGCATCTGAGCCATCATGTCATAATAATGCTTCTCTCCTACAGCATCCTCATCTGTTATCTAAACACAAGTCGAGATTCTTTTGCACTATAAAACTGGAGGCTAAAATGTCTAGTGAATTAAGCATCGAAGCTGTGTATTCTCCCCTCTGGCTTTGCAGTTTGAGTCCAGCCTACAGTTCAACATGGGACGTGACTGGTGCTTCTCTGCTCGCCCTGGAGATGACATTAATTAAGACCAGAAAGCTGGTGCACATCACAGCACACAGGGAGACACCATTGATACAAACTSTCTGCGCTTGACTTGTGCAGATGTAGGGGATTCAGGAATGAGCACGCTGAAAATTTCTTATGCACAAATAACTCTTGGAAATAATGATAAGTGGTCACTGAATTTTCTCACTTTATCTGCTAAATGTCTTAGAAATTAATGGATAAAGAGTGGGAAGAACCTTCTTATTCTCAGAGTTTAGTAATCTGTTTCTGCAAATGCTACACCATAGATCTTTTCATAAGCACATTTGACTGTCCTCTTAAAAGGAGTTCATGTTTTGCCCCTTTTGCTGCAGATCCTGATTACTTTAGCAGATGGATGTCCTCTATTAAATTTCCAGTCTAAACTATAGCTAGGTAATACCAATTTTTTCTTGCAATGACATGATTGTCCAACTTCCTTTTTTTTTTCCCTCATCTTGTTCCTGGCATTTAAAGGTACTTAAACATAAAGAGCTACCTAGGGAAAAAGAAAAAAAAAAGGTTTTTTACCTCCCTTTTTTTCCCTCCTCCTCTTCYTCCCTGCCAAGACAAACAACCTATTTTTCTGTTGATCCCTAAAGTCTTTCAGGAATTCCCTTTTCCTCAGCACAAGAGACGACCTCTCAGGAACAGTTCTCACCTTGGGAACAGAGGGGAAGACGGGTTCTTTACAATCCTCAGTAAAATCTTCCTGCATCTAAAATCCTTCCCACTGTGAACATGAGCAGCACAAGTGCCCAAGCCAAGACCGAGCAGCAAAAGCCCCGCTGCTGCTGCACAGCCTCCTGGCTGGGGGACAACTGGGACCCGCCACTGGGGCCCAGAACTTCTGSTGCCCAGTGGCTAATCATTCCCTCACATGGCTATATCCGCAATGGAAAAGAGCACTCCAGCCTTAGGATCACCTTTGACTTCCACAGTTGCATTGCAGTGGTGCTTTTCAGGCTCTTTGAGATCAATTTCTTTATTTCAGTTATTTCTATCTGGTGGAATTCCTTGTTTTAAGAGAATTTGGTACTATTGATCCCCGAGTAGATCATTTTGCACTTTCTGCTATGCAGTTTCATTCCATTCTATTACTCCAGTTCTCAAAATGGTGCTGTTCCTTTCTTTTCGTTTTGTGTTGCTGGCAATTTCCTGTGGACCTTGAAAATTTCCTCAAAATCTTCTCTCCAGCTCTCCAGTGAGGAAGTTTCCTTTCACAGCCACCTCACAGAGTCACTTTCCATATCTTTTATAAATACCCATATACATATATATATATCCATATACATATCTTATCTTACTGAACGAACAATTTTGGATATGGTACTACAGCAAATCAAGTTCCCGGATAGATTACCAATGCGTAGCCTCTTTTCCTAATTTCTAGTGTTGAGTTCAATGTTACGTCTTGTTTTCAAAAATCTAAATTATTGCATACCACTTCAAAGTCAGRCTAATTTCAAAATTCAGAATAAAAAAAGTAAAATATTACCTAACACAGCTACTTTTATAATTTTATATTATCTGATAAATTACTGCATATTCTTTCTAGATTCCATTTTTAATAATTACATCCATATAGGCACACACTTTGGGCCTTTACCAATAACATCTCAGTGTATGCACATTGGGAGGGCAGGTTATTACATGCAACATATTGAAATAACAACCTTTGGTGTCAATAGGTCTACAGGAATTGCCTCAAGAAAAAAAATAGAGAAAAGAGTGCAAGGGCTTACTCTCCCACAGCAATATTTGATAGTGCCGTTGTTCCAATTGAGACCAATAGCTGGGATTGGTAGAAGCAAGTTTTATTTGACTAAAAATATTTATTTTAAATCTCCTACTAGCAGGTTTATTAATTTGATTATTAAGATTGCTTCCCCGTCTTTCAGTTCTACAATATTTTAAAGAAAAAAGGACAATGGCAAATTGTTTTGTCCTTTAACCTACATCACTCATATAATTAGATTAATAATTTGAACTACTAACATAGCCCCCCCTTTAAATAAAAAGTTGCATATTTGGCTATGGTTTCTTTAAAGGCAATGCTTTTATTAGCCAAGACACCTTTCAGGCTTACCTCCACTCATTGATTTGGAATGCATTCCATACCTAGATATTTTTTGGCACCACAAAAAGCATTACCAATGCTGATGTTCTGGCAGAAATCAAAATTACACTTCCATTGCAACAGTCTTTCAGCTTACTTTGTAATCAGGGCTGTGCAATCCTTGTAAGGAAGCRGAGAGGTTGGTTAAACTTCTCTTTCATTTTCTGTCTTAGACCTAGAACCATAGTTAGAAGGTTGTAAAAAGCAGAGCTTAAAAGTCACTGTGCAGAAAATTAAGAGGAAAGAAAATTACGATTCTTAGGYAACCTAAAGATCCTCATGAGCTTCAGTGGGAGTCCCTCACATTCATGCTATAGTGGTATGTTGTATCCTGAACCGCTTTTAGAGGGAAGTCTGGCCCAGTCAATCACTGTCGCCACTCAYGAGGAGACAACTGCCCTGGTTGAGTAAGCTGGTAGACCATTGGGAGCTGATATTCCTTCAGCTATAACGGCCTTTTGGACACACTGCCTTATCTCACAATGATATCTTTAAAAGCTTTCTTCCTTGGTGAGATATACATTGCATTTGAATTTCCTTTAGAATTGTAAACTCTGTCTAGAAAAAAAGTCCAAAAAGCTCTAACTTTGGAAGTGTTTGGATAACAGAGGAAAAGGGTGRCAGTGAGGAAAAAAATTAACTGAAAATATGTTCTGCTTCAAAAAAACTACCAATTTTAATGCATTTGGAAACTGAAAATTAGTRTATATCATTTGTCATTTTCTGTTAATAAGGTGGTAGCTAAAAATAACAACTGTACATGCCTGGAAATAAATGCAGGGAATATAAAGTAAATTTCATATATTTTGAAAAAAAAACACATATTAAATTTTTTCAAATGCAAATTGTCAACTACAAGGGGTGTTAAAGATTCACCTTTTCCTTTTATGCTTCTCTTGCACATRGAAGGCTCATAAAGAACGTCTGAGCAGATTTATAATTACAGGAAACAAGCCTTTGAAAATGGTAGGCGAGGGCTCTCCTTCCGCAGTGTCACCAAAGATGTACACTCGTCAGCTCTAATCTAATTCACCGACACAACAGTGTACTGTCTGCTCCAGCTCTTCAGGRAAAAAAAAGGAAGAAAAGAGAAAAGACTTACTGGAAGAGGAAAGCAGGGGGAAAAAAGTTCTCCTGAGAGAAATTTCTGAGCCATTTAAATACTTCTTCAAGAAAATTATCATGGAAGCAGTACTTTTAGTTAACATGAGCTAGTCTTTAGATACTATGTCTCCAGGTAGGTTCCTCTAAATAGCAAGGCTACCTGCATTAACCCAGTGTGTTAAAGAAGAAATTGTGCAGAGAACTGCTGGCCCTGCTGCGTTGGGAAAGGCTGCAGACCTCAGGATCCTGTGCAGCCGAGGCTGTGAACTTCTCATTCAGAGGCTGGAACACTGCTAATTGTAGATGTTCCCAATGGTTTGCTGACTGAAAGAGAGAGCTAAGGAGGCTGGAGGACAACAGGTCACAGGCTTCATATCATAAAAACCGAGTGGAAATTTATGTGCCAGAAAGGAGAGGTGAAAATACAACATTGACACCTCACATGAAGCAAAATGAGGACACTGCTCAAAGGAACACCACTAATCTTTTCTGTTTTTAATTGAAAAATATTCCAAGTATTTAGTCTGTGTTCTAAGCTATTTACAATGCGTCTCACACGCAGGAARCAGTGCCTTTGAAAGCGAGCTTGGCTGCATTAGCACCCATTCATCACGGCTTGCATACAATAGTTCAAAGGTTTCACTTTGTGCAATACCATTTTGAAAAGTTCTCGAAAGATATATTTTTTGACCTGTGCTCTRTCAAAGAGTTGGACTGAGGCACAGGAAGCGAAGTTGCAACTCTGCTTTAGCATTTCATTAGCTTAGCACACATGCCTGGGTCCATTTGCAGTTAAACCTTTGGTGATTTCTCCGAGTACCTCCGACTCATCTCTTCTGATTTTTTCCCCCTAGTTTCCTTGTTTAAAATATACGGTCTTTTTTTTTCAGCTCTGTAATAGCTTCTCTGAAAATACCGTATGTTTTCAAGCTTTCCCAAATTGTTTTGTATTCAACAGTTTTTGTTACTAAAAAAGCCAATTAAAATAATGACTAGATAATCACTGCCCTAAAAAAATAGGGCACTTTCCAATTCCTGTCATTTCCAAATGACTTATTGAAATGTGAAGYTTTCCTCTTAATCATCATGCCTACAAGAGCTGAAAACTTAAACAGCTGGGAGAAATCAGATTTCTACTTTTGGCAAGTTTATAGCTAAGAATCTCATTCAAGTCAAGTTCTCACTGAAGTTTTTTAACCTGCTTGACTTCTTATACACACATATGTACATTCTTACAGGAATATCTTAAAAGAAAAAGTTTCTCAGTGCCTTTTCTACATTAGGAGAGAAAACAGATTCCTCAAACCACATAGCTTTGATAGCTGAAAACACAGAAATAAACAAACAAGATAAGGCTGTTCATCATCTGATGATGGTGATGAAACAAAAAAGAATTAAAATGTGAGTTAGGTTGAAACCATAAAAAAATGGAAATGTTCTACAGGCTCTAGATATGGCTTCATTATTAGAGCTGTGTTAGGTTTTGCAAGTTAAAATTTAGCCAGTAATCTCCTATCAAATACCTCTCACTGTTTATATCTATTCCTTGCTTCTTTTAAGAGAGATTTTGACTTTCTTTGCTAGCTTATTTTTCAGACAAAGAAATATTGGTAAATATGGGTTTTGTTAAAGTATTTGTTAGAGCACCACATAGGAAATGCCTATTTAAGAACAGAAAAGAAAGACACTAAAGTAGGTGCCATCAAAAGGGGCAGGAAGGGGGGTGAATAGGATACTGGTAGGTAGTTACTGATAGGCAAGAGCGACAAGAGAAGTAGTGCCCTGGAAGGTGTTATAGCACTGTGCCTTGAGCATTAGTTGTGGAAAATATATTKTTTAATATTTTCTTACTAGTTCACCTCAGAACAAGTTTACCAGTGAAATTTATGAAGACAACATTTGAAGACCTTATCATTCCAGAGAAGGGTAATTATATCATATAGAAAGAACTGAAGGATTAGGGAAGGAGAAATGTAATGAAATTTAGTAATCAAAATTCACATTGTGTTCATGGAGACTAACAGCAACAACTTCAAAACCAACTGCTGAAAATAACTAAGGCAAGGTGCCATTGCTACCACCTTATTGTAGTGGCATCAGTAAATAAAATACCTCTGTTCTCAATATATGGTTTATTTCTTGGTTTCATCGGGAGATCTACTGGTATTTCACACTGGGAGCAAATTAGTGTCATTTAGTACCAGCTAGAGCCTATAAGGCACTGGTGAGAGACTATCTGAAATATTTTGTTCAACTTTAGCCCCAGTTTTCAAGACAATGACTTCAGACTGGATCAAATGTAGAAATACAAGGAAAACTAAAAGCCTCTCCAGATGATCTGCAAGCTCACTTAGCTAACTGGAGAAAAAAAAAAAAAAAAAGAAAAAAAAAAGAAAAGAAATATTATTACAGGACATTTAGGGAACATAGGAAGGAGAAGATGAATTTTGCATAAAAGATAATGTAGGCTCAGAGAAGAGACAGATATTAATTGGCTATGAATAAATTTCATTTAGAAACTGGAAGGCATTTCCAAGACATTAGAAACATTCATTTAGAGGCCTTCATTTAGAGAAATTGGAAGCTCAGTGATGGTTGTGTGGAATCCTACTGCTGCTCAGATAGAGCTTAATGAAAACATATGATATACTGCTTGCTAACACTGAATTCCCCTTCCAATGCCAAATTACTAGTCCAGTTACTGGTCTTCTCATCATRGAAAACAAATATGCAGGGAGAAGGAAGCTATGAATGACAAGGTTACAGGGAGGTGTGCCAGGTACAAGGCAACATGGATATAAGAAAGGAATAAAGTATAAGAAGCGCTCACTGACTATTCCCATTGCTAATGTAAAGGTTCACTTAAATATGTTCTAATTTGAGAGTTTAAAACAGATGTAGTCAATATAGCTGTAAAAGTAAAATATATCTTTAGAACACAAGTAATGTACGGTATGTTCCTTTTAATAAAGACTGTGTGTTTATTCTTTCATGTATTATTAAAAAAAATGGCCAAATCTAAATCAAGACTCAGTCAGAAGTCCAATGTTCTAATGGAGCAATCTGACAGCTCAAGTTGGTTGTCCAGAGTGAAGGATGTTACAGCACAGTTGCAATTCTTTCCAAAACAAATGTAAAAAAAGTCAAACTGCTTCAGTTAAAAAAAAATATTTTTTTTGAGAAAAGTAGAACATGCTAAATATCATAATGTATATAGGTAAGATACCCCGAAAGAAAATCATAGAAAAATTGTTTTAAGACTAAATTAAGACTATCAATAAAGCTATTGAGACTTGTTGTTCTATGGCACCAGTTCAGTACAGTTCAAAACTGAGAGTTCAGTAGTGATCCGAGATCACTAGTCAGGTTAAATGTAAGACAAGCACAATGCAACGATTAGACACTAACTCCCAGAAACAGAACGATATCAAAAGCATTTCCCAGAAGTTATCCTCACCTGGACTGTGAGTATAGTGCATGGTCTCCAACTGTACCAATCTCAGGAGGWATTCATACTCAAAGATTGACAAGAGAGCAGAACACAAATCCTGCCCTTGAATGAGGGGCTCCCCTTGTGAACGAGGAGCTCCATTTATTTGCTACGGGAGCCTGATGTTAGGGCTTTATTTCATAATTGACAGATGGGCACTGGATTAGGCCTCTCCTGAACTCTGCCATTTCTGCCCTTGCCTATTGCACTGGTTTCTCTGCCAAATGACCTCCCTRCCACCAATGTACAGACTGCACTTCCTCCCCAGCAAAGCACCTCCTCCATTACTCTGCCCCTACGGGAATCTAACCTCATCGTCAATCAGCTTCCATTGAATTACTCCTCAAAAAAATGCAGCAATTCAAACATATCAGCTCAAGCCCAACTGCGGGATCCCAAGGGGGAGGACCTCTTGTGGCACCTTGGCTGTGGAACACAGGAGAAGGATGAAACTGGTGGGAGGCAGGGAGAGAAGTTGTCCCTGCTCTACGAGAGGAGGCTTTGGAGGAGATCAGTGCTGTGTTTGCACCTTGCTGAGAGCGAAGCTACAGATTTCCTGCAGCCTCCAAGGCTGTTTCTCAGCACCTTGCCTGCAGCAGSCAGCCTGATCTGTCATTACACCTAATGGATCTTCTGTCATCTTGTTTTTGAGCAAAACACATGTCAGTAATGCWGTTTTTTTATATTGGAAATAGGTGTTCCACAGTCATCCTTTCTCCTGAGCTGAGTAGCCAAAGAGTATTTCCAAATATAGAGAGGTACAATTACAATTGAAAGTGGATTCCTCTACATCCATCACCGCTTGGAATAACTACCAGAGCAATATGAAACAGAGCACAAGTTTGATGGGTTTAYGCAGAAAAGCTAACCATGATTATGCTGGAAATTAATTCTTTAGAGGTTCCTCAGCACTTGTTCCACACGTAATGGCCCAAGTGAAGAGAAACTTCACATGGTTGTACAAACTTCATTTAGGTTGTATAAAACTGTAACTTCTTCAAAGATAATTTAAAATGTTTCAAAGAGGACCCATTAGGCAGTTTTTCAAAGCAATACATCAAAACTACCTTTATTGCCTGTAAGCCAATTTATGTTCAAACTTGCATTGTCTTTATTCTAATAAATATTCTACCATATAATGCACAATTTCACCTGCAAATAAGGAAAAAATTCTCAGGCTCCAACAGTAGACATGGGAGCACACAGCATTTGTACCCCTGACCTGCTACAGACCAGCGCGCTAGCAGACTAGTTAAAAGACAATTAGTCCAATTTCACATTTCCTAGCAGCCGAAAAATTTCATGTTATTTCAGTCACAGTGGATGGGTGCCAAGTTCACTGGAAACAACCCTGCTGATTTATCCAGTCCATTTTAATACTTTAGAAATACTGTTAAAACATGGCTGTCCTAATTACACAGGGATCAGTGCACAGTGTCCCTCTCACCCAGGATTCTCCCCAAAGAGCTGCAATCACCTGCATTCCCCCTAATTTCACCATGCAATTCCAACTAATTTCATCCTAGTACAGTGCTGTCAGACAACTCCCATGTCTCTGCGGTTTTAATCGATTAGCTCAATGTCTCTATAATGCATCACCAGCTGCCAGGCACAGAACTGGACGCTTTGCAAGCATTTCAACTAAAAGACAGTTTAATTACTATAGCAGCATCTCAAAGGCATAGGCACAAGGACTTGGAAAGGAATTATTAAAATATTTGGTGTCAACAAACCACTTTATAACTGAGCAAACAATGACAATCAAAAGGCAGGAAATAAGGAGAAAGTCACATTTTTAAATAGTCCTTTTTYAATGGACTCTAAGGTATTCAGGCAAATGGACTGCTATAAGCATTACTGTTTACACAATGCAATTGTGCTCTACAATAATTCTTCTGCTGGAAATATAGACGTGCTAAAAACTGACACTGCTCTAGCACTAAATTACAATACAAGAAACATACCTTGGATTAGGAAATAGCTGAAGCAAATGAGACAAGAAATGGACTGCCTTAAATCCAGGAATTGCTGAACCAGACTGCAAACTGTGGTTCCTTCGTCACTCTTCGTCTCTACATTACTACTCACAGGAGAACAGCAAAGGGCTTTGCTGGCTCTCCTAAGCCAACGTGTACGAAAAATAGACATTTCAAACAATAGAGAACCAAAAGCGAGGCTGTAGGTCAGCCAAAAGGAGACAAATGACAAGAGGAACATAGGGCAAACGTTCTCCTCCCACGTTGCGCTGCAAGGCTACGGATGGGTTGGGGCAAGCAGGACAGCCCCGCTCATGCGACGCAGGCAGGGGACACGAGGCCAAGCTCCACACGCCCCAGGCAGCCGGATCCGGCACCTCCGTCGCACAAGACAGAGCTGAGCCTTACCGAGGCTCAAAGAGTACCCCTGCTAACCCGAAAAGTGTAATTGGATTTAAAGCCTTTTCCAGCTGACACATACGTTCACCCAGTTGCTTAAAGTTCCCCTGCAAGAGCAGGGCTGTATCCCAAAACTGGATATTGATAGCTTGGCAGGTGCTGGGAAGGAGTTCAAGGTCGCGTGCTCAGCTCTGGTGGGAGATGTCTGTATTTGATCTTTGTGACCTCCTCTAGCYGCCTGAAAAGATGGCATTGACAGAAACTGCATAAAAAACTGCCCATTTTTCTCCGCTATTATTTATTACCTTGTGAAGGAAAGAAAAGAAAGGAAGGGAGTAAAGACTCCATCTAAGAATCTCCAGCAACATCACAAGTAATGGGGAAATGCGAACGACTGCAAAGCGCTGAAGCCCAGCGTGGTGGCAGCGTGCTAAGGTGGGGCTGCATCACATCAGATTGCTCAACTGTCTCATTTACATCCTGCAGAACATTGTTTCATCTGATTATCTTTTCACCACGGCAGAACATCAACTATCTGCTTTTCCCTAGTGCTATAACTGATTTACAGGAACAGTCAAAACCTGAGACCCTCGGTTTTAAAAGGAAATAGATCTTTGAAAGGTTCGTTTGCCCAACTCACCTMCCTACTTTTCTTGCAACATATTACATCAAAACAGGTTTTCCTGGGACTGTAACAGCTTTTCTACCATATTTATTTGCCTTCACGGGGCAATACTTTGCTTATATGCAATGCATGCRTTGCTAGGTTTTCACTTCTTATCCGCAAATACCTGAGCACCCAAGTCTAAGTAGTTAGGTTATTAAAATATTCACTTAGTAATCAGCACAGTGCAGAGTGCAGTGCAGTTAGAAAGCGAATAGTAAATTTTAAGATTCTTTTTGAATTCAGATGACTGTAATCAGTTAAGATTTAACAAATTATCCACTTCTACATTTTTTTTTTTTTATCTTGGCAAGACATGAATCTTCCATAACATTTAGAATTAAGCATGTTCCAAAATTTTTCTTACTTTGGAAATGCTAGCAATCAAAACATAGGGTACAATACTAACACTTCTGTAAGTGATGCATTTAAAGGTATACAGACTGCCAAGTCTGTAGTACATTTCCAATATATTTTTTAAAAATTAAACCCGAGAAATTTTTCTCCTATGAAGTGCTGGCTTCTTCACAGATGCGATAAAGCTAATGCATATGGACCCAGACATGCCTGAAACTACTATTACTACACAACTACTGTCTTCTGTAATTTGTGATCAGGTGAAATACTAACGTTGACTCCTGCTGCACTAACTTGTTTGCTTAAGATGTGATATCTAATTTCTTCCTCCAATTATGGGAAGCACCATGAAGAAACTAGAGGTTTCTTTTTAGTTCTTTTGTTCAGAGTAATATCATAGGCAGACAACAGAATATCCTTGTTATTTGGTATGCTGCTTCAAAATGAGTGGAGCACCATTTCTTATATTCATAATGTCTGCAAACAAATTTAGCCACTTCACCCCAGAGAATTATCCATTGGGTTTTCCAGTGTTTCATTAACAAGTGTCTAGAGACTATTGCTTCCAAGAATCTCTATTTTTTCCTCTACCTTCTTTTAAGTTTGCCTTGCACAAAAATTAGGACAGCAGTTCTCTTCCCAGGAACTTCTCAGATTTTGGGAGTGTAGTGTACCACAAAGTGATTCATCTTTTAGCAATTGCAGTTATGCAGTCACATTTAAAGAATAAATATGGAACTAGTGGAAAAGCAAACAAAAAGACAAATAGCATGCAAATTTGAGCTGGAATACCTATTTCTCATGTTAAAATCTGTCTCTGGATGCTTTAAGGCAGATTCTTTAAATGTGAATTCTATCTCAGATTCATTTAATACTGATTTGACTTCAGAAAAAAGGAAAAAGTATTTAATTCATTATCACCCATCCCTGAATTAGATATATGAATGTGAAAATCTCTGTTACTAATTTTAATTGCACTATTCCCTCTCCACAGGAGACTGGTAAATTGGTTTGGTGAAATAGTAGTGAATCACATCAAAGTAGTGGGATACATTTTATAATATATCTAAATAACTATCCCATTTTCCCAGCATGTTGCTGTGTATTTTAAGTATTAATATTATGACTCCAGTTTAGAAGAATGTAGCTTTATTTTATTCAAATAAATTTTCCTTGTACTGTATGTTAGCACTGTTAAAAATCAGGCTAAATTCTAAGTGGCTATCAAGTAATAAAAGAGAAACATTTACTGCAGAAGCCAACACAAAAATGTGTTTGCCTAGTCATAAAACACTCATGAAAGGAGCTTGCAGATGCATCATGTTGATGCAATAATGGTCCTTCCCATCTAATCCCACTTTTTTTTCCCCTCTTCCAGCTGCAATGTTTATTACCTGAACCTAGAATGGGTTTACTTCCTRGCTTGTTGTGCTTTGTTGCAATTCTATCAAGTTAGACATTAACATTTCTCAATAAATTTGCAGCATTATTACTTTCCGCTCATCACCTGTTCCCACCCAGAAGGGCAATGCACTGTCACACGTCAGCACTACCTCTGCCCCCTAGAAAATCCTCGATGAGTGAAGAGCTTGATAAATATCCAAAGAGAAAACCTTGAAGGAATACCTACCACACTGCAAGGACAGCTTTAGAAACAAGATCTTCAAAACAAGCCTCAATTAAGATGCTAAAACACCTAAGCACTTCAAAGTTTATAGACATGATGTGCCTATATAAAGAAGTAAATTCCTACTCGAAATATTACTGCAATTTTGGGGAACTTGAAGAAAAAAACCCAGGGATTACAATTCTGGCAGAAGTATTATTTATCAGGCAAAATATTCATCTTTGTCCCTATTTTCAATTTCAATACAAAATTTCATTTTAAATTTGTGACCATTTTAGATACCTGTAATTTTCACASTGTTTTTATGTTAACAACAACTGCATTGTATTTTGATGTCTACATAAAGATAAATAATTCATTAGCAAATTTTAGGCAGAAGAGTAGAGCAGCGCAAAGCTCAGTCCTAAAGGAAAAAGAAGAGATCACCAGCTAAAGCCAGAGCTTCCTGTTTTAAAATGAGTGCTGGCCTTAGTCCTTCACCAACTATCACTTGCTCACTGTCCAAGGCACTATGCAGGTTTCTGCATGAGAGTCGACAGGCACTGTTTCACACGCTGTAAATGCCCTAAACGTGAGGAGATATGCCTGGAGAGAAGAAATTACTTTAACATAAAACATACCATTGATTAATAGGGCAAATCTGAAGAGACATAATGATGGCAAAACTCTTCCTATTCCTCACAGGAGCTTTCTCAAAAAGTCCTGCAGCATACTGAATTTTCACCCACTGCCATGTGTGGCCATCAAAACCTGGCCCAGCAGTTGCTAAGAAGTAAATAATGTGGGTACTCCCATGCTGCGACCTCAATTCTATTCAATTCCACACCAGAAAGAAAAGAATTCCTTATGGAAAATTTGTTCTTCAGATAAGCAAATGCCAGATATAAAATAAAAAACAAGGAAAGAAAAGCAAGCTATGCAAGAGAGTGCAGAGTGAGATGATTTCAGCACAGGAAAATCAATGAATACATGAAGTGATTTTCTGAGCTGTCATTAACATCTTGCTTTCTGCTACTTTTCGTACACTCCTGCTAATCTTTGGTGGAGGAAACCTGCTTTCCTCTTCTGGCCACCATAATTAGCAAGTTAGGTAAAATACACATTGTATATGTACGCACTCSACTCGCATACCAAACATTACACTCTTACGAAGCCTTCATGGGTCTTTAAGACAGGCAAACTTGCTTGTTATTTCACATCAACCATGGCGCAGGCAAGTTTTTTGTACTTTGAAAGTCAAATTGTGGATCTGCAATGTGCAGAAAACACGATGGAGAATTGTGTGGCGCCCAAGTAACAGAGGAAAAAGTCCCTTTTGCAAACATTCATTAGCTAGCCTTGCTGCAGACTGAGTTTGTTTGTTTTTAGTTGTATAGGGTCAGGACCTACAACTCCAAGCACTTCCACTATATAACCAGATGAGGAAAATCAAAAATGGGACAGGCTCTTGAAGTCATATATACCTTTTCAGATTTTATTTTTACTGCTCTGTTCACATCTCTTCTCCCTTATATCAGCAGTATTTTTAAGCTTGTAAAACAATAGATTTTTTATGGTTTTAAACTGTATTATTCCCTCAAAGTCACTCAGAACTTGAAGACAATGTTTGAAGATAGTATTTTAATAAGTGACATCACCAGTTCAATTCTGTGATTTAACTATAAAGTATATTGTAATTTAAAATTGTTATGCACTCCTGTTATAGTATATGCTAATGGAAGAAAAACTGGGAGGAAAAAAGTGCTAATTTAATTATGCTAATAGTACTCYTGTAAGTGCAAAAAACAGATGGCACAACCAGCAACAATGGATTACTTTTTAATCAAGTAATTTTGAATAAATATTTTTATTCAAAASCAGTAACTATACCATTGTTGGAAAGTGGTAGTCCTCAAAAAAATGCATTTTCCAGGAGTGCTTCAACCAATCCATAAAAAATAACATTCATGGTCTTTATCAGTAAYATAAGCTCTGTCCTTCATAGAATCACAGAATGATTGAGGTTGGAAGGGACCTCTAGAGAGCATCTAGTGAAACCTTCCTGCTGAAGCAGGGACACCCAGAGCACGGGGCACAGGGCGGCATCTAGGTGGGTTTTGAAGATCTCCAGAGAAGGAGACCCCACAGCCTCCTTGGGCAGCCTCTTCCAGGGCTCTGTCACCCTCACAGGAAGGAAGCTCTTCCTCACACGGAGATGGAACTTCTYGTATTTCAACTTATACCCATTTCCCCTTGTCCTGTCTCTGGCCACTACTGAGAAGACTTTGGCCCCTTCCTCCCTACATTCTCCCCTCAGATATTTGTACATGTTGATAAAATCCCCTCTCAATCTTCTCCTCTCCAGGCAAAACAAGCCCATCTTGCTTAGCCTTTCCTCCCTCTTGCCTCCTCCAAAAGGGGATTTATTTTCATGGTTACAGAAAAATAATCCAAATGATTGTCTTGGGCCAAAATGAGGAAYTCAATTCCTCAGCCAAACTACTCATTTTAGTTTTATAGTATGTGTGGCCAGTATAACCCACCAAGATAATGCATAGGGGCCAAAGCTGTTGCAGGAGACAAAAACTTCTAAGACTCCACAGGTCTAACACGTTAGTGACCATTCACACAATTAATTAAATGACCATATTGAACTTCAGAAGTATGGCAGATAATCTCCCTTTTCACCTGCTGCCACATTACAAAAAGCTAATAAAAACTGTTCACCCTTTTACACACATTTTTGTAATGATTAGTCTAATTAGCAACTTCAAGCCATTGAACATTGCAGGCCAAAAATTAATGACATTTAAATAAGTTGAAGCACATGCCCTGTTTTTCAGAAACCTTCAAGGTCAGAAAATAAKTTCCTAATATTGGTGCTATTAAAGTTGCAGCATCTTTAATTTTGATAAAAATATATAGAATGCAATTCATTTTGTTTAGTGTTACCTCAGACACTACATCTCAAACATTGCATTTAAGTTCTGGAAGTTATTTTGTATATAGATGAATGCAGATACGGCATTATGTTAGCTCTATGAAGGAGTTTTATATTTCTATTTTATATATATATATATATATATATGAATATTTTACATGCCCAAACATGCAAAAAACACAAAGAATCAATGTTTTCTTTTATTTCAGCCCCTAGAGTGCCTACGTTTATGAACCGGAAGAAAGTCCTGCATGCCCAAAAGCCCATGTAATTTTTCACCTTATCAGCTAGTCTRGAAACTACCTCTAACTAACCTGGCCTCATTTACATTACTGTACCAYGAGGGAAAATGTAGCACTCAGAACACATCTTCAATGCTATGGGACCACTGGACTCCATCGAGACGTGTGTGTGAGCGAGGTGTCCAAGCTGTCAGCTGCTCTTCTCAAAGTGCATCTTTTTACAAGGGCACTTATAAGTTCAAATCACTATGGAGGCCAATGGGCCACCTACTAGAATATTTACTCTCCCATAAATAAGGTATTTAGGTAGGTACCTAACAGGTAGGTACCCTCATGGAGAGGGTATTACAGTCTGTAGGTAAAGATACATTGTATAAATTTCTGCAAAGCTCTCCTTCTAAAGTAAAAATTCTGTTAATTACTTACAGCCTGATACAAATCTTAAAAGAAATTATTTTTATGAAATACAGTTATCATTTTTTGTCTCTAAAGTAATCTTCAAAGTACTTAATCCTTAATAATTATGAAAGAACTGGATGAGATACCCTGGATATTTGAGGGTGCCTATGGCACTTGTGGATTAAGAGTTGTTTACTCCGGTTTTATGGGAAAGAGAGACAGAGGAAAGCATGATTTCTAGGGGGACACAGTAATCAAATGCATCCAAGTTGATATATAGCCCTATATTCCACTACATAAAAAGAAGAGAACAGATTACTGATAATATCCTATGAAAATTCTCCATCAACAATTGCACGAGACGACTGCAACCCAGGCCCGTGCGCTTCCCTGTGAGGGGACGACAAGCTACAGCCTCAGCTCACAGCCAGCACTGTGTCCCCACGTCCCCCAGCAAAGTCCCAGGCTGACCCAACGTACACCAGCTCCGGCGACCTGTTTCCAAGGATTTCTCTGATCCACAGGGCAAAGCCCCAAAGTGGGAGCTGCACAAGCTCACACAAGTGGGCCACTAAGGCACTCAAGGCTCTCGACAAAGCTCCTTGTGACAAGATTTTCAAATAAGGCTAAAGGAACCTGATACTCAGATCTGCACAGAATGGAGATAATGTGTTTCCTTTTAGGAAAAATGAACTGATGAAATCTTTCTCCTTGGAATAAATAAAAAATTTGCATGTTGACTCTACCGCTTTTTCTTTTTTTTTCTTAAATAGCATTTACTTTTATAATCTCGCTCTGAAGTTTACGTCATAGAAGTTTAAAATGATATGATAAAAAGTTTTTATTTTAATGAACTCTAGTAGATCTGTGCATTTAATCATGTGCATTATTAAATAATGTAGTGCATTATTAAGCATATATCCTTTTGTTTTGACTGAAATCACTTAAGCTGTGTATCCAGCAAATTCCAAGGGAGCCAGGTGAAAATATGACCTTTCAGATCATGGCATGCAACTCAATCAATCAGCTTTACCATGTACTACACACCAGTCCATCTGAATGTGGAATGAATATGGAGAAAATAAAGAAGTGGATGCAAATAGTAGGTTCTTTTATGGTCTTTTCCTTTTAATAAACTCAAGTTCAGGGATGTAAACACTGTACATATTACCTGCAAAATTTCTGCAAAGGGAGAAAAGAGGAAAAAAAAAAAAAAAGTTTTCTTTTCTTTCTTAAGTGAAAGCCAGGAAACTCTATTAAAAGCAAAATATACCTCATTCTCACCTTTGAGATGTCTTAACATAAAAGAAAGTTGGAAGTACACAGGGACGGTACATCAGCAGAATCTTCTTTAGCAAAATATATCTGTTAATTAGAAGTCTAGAAGTCTACAGTAATCTTAGTAATTACTTCTAGTGTCACATGTAGTAAAACACAGACATGATACCACTACTAAATTTAAGTATTAAAATATCTTTTTACAGTCAAGCATTTTTCTGCTGAAGACCTCGTGTTAAGCAAAAGAAGAAATTTTACAACAAAGTCTTTGTGTTTTTGCATAGCACATACATAATAACTACCTGTCTGGCAAGAAAACTAGAACAGTGAAATACTAAGTATTCCTCACTGTATGTTTGTTGTCAGGTGCTTATCTATTCTGTCATCCTTTAAATACTTCTGAAATTGAACTATTTCTATCATGCACTTTAACATTCTTTACCTGCTACACAGAAATTTTCATAGGAAAAAGAAAGAAGAAAACATTCAGAGCAGCATATATCTCTTCAGAAACATTTTTCAGCAACTTCATTAACTACTTTAGGCTATGAGTCTTATCAGATATCAGCAYCAGCTTTCACCTTCAGAACCACACTGCAGGTCTGTCCTATGGTCCAAAGTGAAATGTATTTCAAGATCCCCATTCTGTCCCCTGGGAATTAAGCCATATTCCCAAACCACTGCAAATTATGTCAGTTTAGCATGACTGACAGGTCACTTGGAAGAGGCCCTTTACTAATCTTTAAAACTACATTGCTTTTGATGCCAGAAAGGACAGTTTTCACAGGTGAAGCTTCAGATCACTGGTAGCAAGCCTACAAACATATATCAAAGTTATGTATTTCAGAATATTTCAGAATATTTCAGAATATTTAAGGTTGGAAGGGACCTCTACAGATCATCTAGTCCAACCTTCCTGCTCAAGCAGGCACACCTACAGCATGTGGCACAGGGTGGCATCCAGGMGGGTTTTGAAGACCTCCAGAGTAGGAGACTCCACAACCTCCCTGGGCAGCCTGTTCCACTTCTCTGTTACCCTAACAGTAAAGAAGTTGCTCCTCACCTGGAGACGGAACTTCTTATGCTTCAGCTTGTGGCCATTACCCCTCGTCCTATCGCTGGCCACCAGTGAGAACAGCYTGTCCCCTTCCTCCCTGCATTCTCCCTTCCTGAACTTATACACATTAATCATATCCCCTCTGAGCCGTCTCTTCTCCAGAGAAAACAGGCCCAGCTCGCTCAGCCTCTCTTCATACGAGAGATGTTCCATTCCCTTAATCATCCTGGTTGCCCTTCTCTGGACCCTCTCGAGAAGCTCCACGTCCCTCCTATACTGGGGTGCCCAGAACTGCACACAGTACTCCAGGTGCGGCCTCACCAGAGCTGAGTAGAGGGGCAGAATCACCTCCCTTGACCTGCTGGCAACGCTCCTCCTGATGCAGGCCAGGATCCCATTGGCCTTCTTGGCCACGAGGGCACACTGCTCAYTCATGGTTAACTTAGTGTCAACCAGGACTCCCAGGTCCCTCTCCGTGGAGTTGCTTTCCAGCAGGTCCACCCCTAATCTGTACTGATGCCTGGGGTTATTCCTCCCCAGGTGCAGGACCCTGCCCTTGTCCTTATTGAACCTCATGAGGTTCCTCTCTGCCCAACTCTCCAAGCTTGTCCAGGTCCCTCTGGATGGCAGCACAGCCCTCCGGAGTGTCGGCCACTCCACCCAGCTTGGTGTCATCCGCAAACTTGCTCAGGGTGCATTCCGTGCCCTCGTCCAGGTCATTGATAAACAAGTTGAACAGCACTGGGCCCAGTACTGACCCCTGGGGGACACCACTGGCCACAGGCCTCCAGCTGGACTCGGCCCCATTTATGACCACCCTCTGAGCTCTGCCATCCAGCCAGCCCTCGATCCACCACACCGTGCACTCGTCTAGCCCACTCTCCCGGAGCTTCCGTATGAGGATGTTATGGGAGACAGTGTCAAAAGCCTTGCTGAAGTCAAGGTAGACAACATCCACGGCTCTCCCCTCATCCAGCCAGCCTGTCACCCCATCATAGAAGGCTATGAGGTTCGTCAGACATGACTTCCCCTTGGTGAATCCATGCTGACTGCTCCTCAGCAGCTTCTTCTCCGCCATGTGCCCGGAGATTCTCTCTAGGATGAACCGCTCCATCACCTTTCCAGGGACAGAGGTGAGGCTGACCGGCCTGTAATTGCCCGGCTCCTCCCTCTTGCCCTTTTTGAAGACTGGAGTGACGTTGGCTTTCTTCCAGTCCTCGGGCACCTCCCCTGCTCTCCAGGACCTCTCAAGGATGATGGAGAGAGGCTGAGCAATAACCTCGGCCAGTTCCCTCAGCACTCTTGGGTGCATCCCATCTGGGCCCATAGATTTCTGAGTGTCCAATTTGCCTAAGTGATCCCTATATTACAGTACACCTACCTGTAAGTAAATAAAGAAAACTTCAGCTTCTAGAACCATAGTGAACAAAAGGAACAACAATTTTAAAAAGCTCATACCAGCTCTTAGTTTAAATCAATATTTGCCCAGCCTATTTTCTCAACTAACTTCTATTCTTTGCAAGTAAATATCGACTTACATCTGAAGACTGCTCCAAACCAATGTGAACTCCCCTTCCCTCCCTTCCCATCCTCTTCTACAACTGTCCATCAGTGTCTCCTTATTGCCAACCCTTCTGACTTACTTTTTCTACTTCGCTTTTGCAACCCCTCCACCTGCCAAGCTGACCTAATCTCCCTCTAATTGCTATCCATACTAGCTCTCCCTCTGAGAGCACCCTATAACTCATCACCCCCCTGATCATCTTAACGTCTAGATCCAACTCACAGTATTTAGCTCACTTTGCTCTCCAAACACCACCCCATTTCTCAAGCTGCTGCAATAATATACATAATTTTCCTCTTTCTGATCTTAAAAAACAATCTAAATAATCTGTCAGACAATCCTCTGATTGTGGTCTCCAATGATCTCTTCAAGGCCTCCTCAAGGATCTCAAGGCCATTGAGATAGTGTCCTTAGAAAAGGGCAGCAAAATCCTAACTATCYGATTAAAAGAAAATACAAAAGGAAAGAAAAGAAAAAGGTTAATGAAGGCACAGCATAGCCAAAACAGAAGGGATGATTCAGTTGCTGTTATTCATTTGTCTTTAGATACATTTTTCTTTTCATTGCACTAAGGTGTAAAATTTGTATGTGTCTTAGCCAGTCAGGAGTTACATGCAGCAATTAGACCTCTGACARTAACCCTAGAGTGTACAAGCTCCAGCAGCTGGTAGTACAGTCACTTTTGGAAAAGTTGTTAATGCTGTGCCATATTTTAAAGCTCTGAAGATGTCAGAGAATGAACTGGATATGGCCAAACCAGCATTATACATAAGGGATCTGTTATGACTGTAGTGACTTCCTGCACTTCCTCATATAGTAAATGAAGAATTGGTAGTATTTACATTAGCAATAAATAAATCAATTAAGCATCAACAGAGCTACTCACAAGAACCCTGGTCATTACCTTAAGATATCTTAAACAAATGTAAACTGGATAAGAGTAAGTTTACAAGAATACGTTTAACTGCTGTTTTTATCAAACATTAAACTTTATCTTTCAGCTAAGCATTACAAAAATAGGTTTATTCAATAGGTAAAGAATGCATTCAAAAGATAATATGAATTATAATTTTAGTTCAAAATAAAAGCAGGATACACACAGATCAGGGATTCTTCTGAACAGGTCACTGCATAAATCAGAGTGGCCTAGGGGAGATGTTAACTGTATAATGAGCATTTTGAAAAACTTCATTTACAATAGCTTTTACATCAAAGTTAATAAATCTCATCAAAACTTTTTATTTTATAAGCTTTTTTTTAAAGCCCATGGGACAAATTTTAAAGAGATTAATCAGAAATTAGTAGAAAGTAATTTACTCACATGGCCTATTTTTTTTCTTAGGAAATCAAATTGTCTCTTTCGAAAACAAAACAAAAAAAAGGTTTTTTTCAATATTGAAATATTTTGTTCAAGGGATATTTCTGCTTCTATGCTTGCAAATAGATAGATGCACTCAATCAGTTGGAAAAGTATTTGATTAAGTCTACCTTCTTTCTCATCTTTACAAAAAAGCTCAACCAAATCAGTGAGGAAAAAAACTAACAATAAACAAAAACAGAGTCTCTTCATACTCTAAAAATAACAGTAGAATTATTAGAAATGTTTGAGAAGCTTTTTAGTTATTTATCCCTTTCTTGTACAGAGTGCACATGGTGATAAAACAATTAAGGCATCTCACAAAGGACCAAGATATGTCCGTTTGAGCCATGCTCCAAATTCACATGCTAGCTTCATTCTGCTTCATCCAAGCGAACAGGGACATTAATGCTGCAGAGTTAAGGACAGTAGGCTGCAACAGTCACTACATCATCCCCCCATATGCTGTTAGTTGGGGGAATTGTCACACTTTCGGCTTGCTAGGTCATTGACTTCTAAAGCTCAGGAAGAACTTTTGAATGGGCAGAGAACTCTGCAAGACCAAAAAAGAAAAARAAATTGCCAATAAGACGGCAGACTTTCCCATAAATTTTTGAACAAATATCACCCAATTGAACTGCTTTCTCTTTACAGATAAATAATAACTACTACTTCAAGTAGTATACCTGCTGTGATGTCTTTGAAGACATCACTGACATCATTCTTTGACATCATTCACTGGACTTAGCTCCAAGTTAAGAGATCAAGATCAATATTGGAAAAGTTATACAATATCCAGTATTAAAAAGCCAACAAAAGAACATATAGTCAAAAGATATTTKGTGATCATTTAAAACCTGGAAGAGTCTCTGAAGTTGTTTTCCCAAACCCATATTATCTTTTTCTTCACAGTTATGTGAAAACTTTACATACCGGCAAATATCAGAAAGATTTCAACACTGAACAGAGAGAGATCTAGGCAGAGCTAATTGCAGAATATGCAACTAAACAAGAAGATTAAGTCAGGAAAATAAGTACTTCAACACCTTCTCTAATGTATATGGAACTCTTTAATCTGGAGTTTCCAGATTAAGGGTGATTTGCATTAATAGACTGCTTAAAATATTAATATTTCTCTKCTTTTAGGCAATAAAAAGTTCCTTATCAATAAACATGGTTTACAACCATCTCCTCTTCAAGCATTCTACTACCAACCCATTCAAAATAGGAAGCTCAACTACCCAGGAAATATGAGAATGAACCACCACCACAAATTGTAAAGACTGAATTTGCAGTTCGCAAGACTATTAGGTGCATAAGATTGTAATGCTATGTATATTGTTCGTAAAGTTTTGGCACAAAAGAAATTTGTACCATAATCTCCCATGCTTCATGGCATAGACAAGGCATAAGGTGAAAGGAGTGTCTCTCACCTTTCCCTTGTCATCCCTCTGGCTTATGCCACAAATCCACCATGACGGTCCCTCTAACATGAGGAGCTCTCCCTGTTGCCTTCCCTGACCCCTCTGGATATCCATGCCCAAGATGAGAAGCTGCTGGCACGCTCAGAGGCAGCAGGAGAGACAGTGATACCGCAGAGTTCCATCTCTTCTGAAGTGCATTTCCTACACAGGTAATGCTGTAGCACATCATGTACACCGTGAGATGGGAAAGTTTGAGTACGTCACAWTGTTCAGATGGTTAACTAGCTTTTAAGACGCATCAACATACTGTAAATTTCAGTCAGTTGTGACCTAAGAGGACAGAATTTATGTAAATTATATTCTATTATTCTGGGCTAATTAAAGRAGGAGTCACATAAAAGTCTTCCATCTATCACTAGACCTCTTACAACTTCAACCTATTTCCTAGTCATCTGCAATTCACTTCAGTTACAGCTGTGTTGTGGAGATGCCTAGGGGAAACAATGACAGAGCATCTCCTTCCCTCTCTCCCCTTCTCTTATTTAAGCACAGCAAATTACACTTGAAATGGCACCATTCAGTAACTTTCAAAAGGCAAAGGCGACATGCTCCTTCATTTCTACTTTAAGTAGAAAAGTAAGCAGTAAGGTCTTATAAGACACGTTTTGCACTGCCTTCCAGACCATATATCTGCTCCACAGAAGACGGGGATATCAGATTAATGCTGGGATTTGCTAGAGGGGATGAGGTGTGTCTGTCTTCCTTGAGAGAAAAATAAATAAATAAATGAGAGGTTTCTTAAGATATGGGATTCTTCCAATGCAAGATGCTAGGAAGGTAGCAACACTGTATGAAGTACTTATAGGTACAATAAATGCTATTTCTCATTCTTCCCAGTTCTTCATGATGCCACATTATATTTATAGACCTTTGTTAAATTCAGAAGACAATGATTTCTTCACCAACCTCACCACTTAGTGCTATATTTGCTTCCTAACAATATATAAAAACAAACAAATACACAGATAAAATAAGGGCAAGTGAGGAATGTGCTTTGATTTGGGAGTAACTAAAGAGAATATTTCAATGGCTGCTATTCCCTGATTGACAGGTCTGGATGGATATAAAAACAAAGGATAAAGTATTTGCCACATATCTTTTTTTGAATATTTTTCTAATCAAGCTGGCAACCATTTWGAAAAAAACTGATCACGTGTCCTTTCTAAAGAACTTCTTTATACTTAAGGGAAAAGTAAAAAACATTTTGACCGTAGAAAGGAAGCGAAGCATGTAAAGGACAGCTGTATCATTTCATAGGCAGCAGGTTTTTTTCTCACAGCGCTACATATGTGGATGCAGCCTTGGGAATGCAACMAAATGGATAATCATAACAATCCATGCAGGTTTTAACTACAGACATGTGATAGAGCTCCCTTATGCAGAAATTTCCCATTACCCATATCACATTTTTTTCTCCAGGACCTCATGTCTTTCCAAAGCATCATTTACAGTTTCCTTAATATATGAGGTAAACAACACCCTTATTCTGTTGGGGGGTTTGGGGTTGTTTGGTTGGGTGTTTTTGCATCAGTTTTTATGTCTATGTAGCAACCTGATAAACGACTCCAAAAGACTTTTAAAGTCTTATATTCTGTTTTACATTAGTCAAGTTTTATAGMGCCAAAGAGTAAAATAGAAGAGAGGTAAACATACTGAATGCTACTGATAAGCAAGATTGATTACTTCAGATCTCTCTTTGTATTTACTGACAAAAGGCAGTGTGCAGTAGCATACTAGGTTTGTTCTGAGTGAAAAATGAAGCTGAGTTGGTAGATTAACCATCTACAAAATGACTCCTTGCAGAGTACAGTACGGCTTTTTGCACTCTAATATCTTATGCAGCAAATCTGACTAAATTACATCTTTAATAAATCATTTAGCGCTTACCACATTTTGCTAATTATTTCAAAATACTGTAATCCTACATTATTAATATGTTAATTTTTTATCCTAGAAGAACAATGCTGCACATAGTGGATTCATACCATCAGTAAACAGCAATATGAAAAATACAACTACCAGGAGAAGCTGCTATAATTATGCAGCAAAATGCTCGTTTAGGATTTGGATAAGGCTAAACATACAATGCATTCGACTGTCTGCCACTGAATACCCATTTTCTTCATGTAAGTAAGGTGGAAAAATCAGAAGCCACAAAAATAAGCTGCAAAAAAATGAGAAGACAGATTTGTAACCACAATCATGCATGAATAATTACAAATTTCAAATGTAAAGATCATTCAAATAAATGTAACTGATAGATAATCCTCATGGGGCGCAAGTCAAAGTAAACAGACAGTCCACTTTAGAAAGTGTCTAGTGAATTGATTTAACAAGTTTAATGCGAGCATCAGTGTGGGGCTATTACTGATCGTAAGCTTTACTGATGTTATTTGTTCGCTTGGAAAAATACCGCTCTTTGGAATGAGCACATTAAGGCTAAAATTGCAGAGAAAACCCTATTACAACTTTATTGCTGGCAAATTGGAACCAAACCTTGTCTGTATATCAATTACTTAGAGTTACCACAGAGATAAATCCTTTTTTTTGTATAAGCTCAATCTTGAAGACAGTGATGAGAAAACTCCTTATTATACCCTACCAACATCACTAGGTTTTCTTAGCAATTTCAAGAAATTGTCAATTAAGTTCTTTTTATTAGGTTCCAAAAGCTGTTAAGTCAAACACAAATCTATCATAAGGCTTGTAACAGCATGTTATTTAGGCACATTTCAATGTTTCACTCTTTCATTATCCACCTACCCAAACCCTAATCAAAAGTTCTCATAAAGTGAAGGAGTTTTCAGTTCTTCCATCTAAAGATTCAGATAAATTCAGAAGCAAGCAAGCTCTCCTTCCTTGTAACTGGCCATACGAAGAACGACCACCTAAGTGAGTAGAAACATCGTTATTTAGATCACTCTGGATACTAATACATTTGCTTGCAAGATGTGAATTCAGTTAACACTGAATGATAGACTCCTGTGCAATTGAATACAATAGTTAAAGCAATGTTTTGCAAAGTCTGTCAAATATTAGTACAAACACACTTATTTTTACAGGCTCAACTCCTTGATATGATTTGTAGTTTTTTTGTAGAAATGATGCTTTTAAGTCTCTAGGAAGAGCAAGAGTTAGTTATTGAGCATTGGAGGTGCACAAKGGAGAGACAAGCAGGTCAACTACCAAGACTGGCTACTGGCCTGACCTCTCACTCAGGCATACAGGGCCTGAGAAAAAGAGAAGGAAAGGAAGACAAAAAGGCACATCGTTCTGATGAATAACTAAGGCTGGTCTCTATTCAGCAGTTTAGCACCTCACTATTTCCACAGTTTTCACACTTTGTATTAGCCTAAATGTTAAAAGAGAAGCTAATATTCTGCACTTGGTAATGCATTAGCTCAACTTTTTAATTAATAGGTGAACTGTATGTTCCTCCCCCTCTGACTCTTCCACAATTCAAAAGAAAGTGGAAATTATTTTGGACCACTCCAATTTTTCCCTACTAAATGAAGTACAGGGCTACTATCTTTGAGTAGAAAGAGTACCAGGCCATACCATTAAACATACATAATACTGAAAGTTATAGAGGCTGGCTAGATTTTTAGAGCTAAATGGAGAGAAATAGTGGCTGGAAATACAGATCTCTGGAGATGAATTATCATGCTAAGAGATAGAAATGCAAGTGAAATATCTGCACAGGGGCAGCAGGGCAAAAAGATTCAAAAGTTACAACACTGTATATATGACTAAATATTGGTCTTTTTAGTTTCAAAACAGCCACCTCAACTCACTCTATAGTAGCTTCAGTAGCTGGTTACAGGCTAACAACATTTGAAGAGGAAGGTCAAAGCTATCATTATAGTGGTGACAACCAATCACAATGGAAAAAAGTTTTATTTATTACACTTAATATAAGAAACCTTTACTGTGGAATATAATTGTACTATCACTACACACCAGAGATTTTTAATCCCCAATCATTTCAACATATTTTACAGTTCATTACCTTTTCAGTTAGATATTGCAGGAAAGACTCTCCTGAGTCTACACAAAAGCCTTAAAAATTCTGCAGTTTTAAACTTTCGTATTTCACCTATATGAAATACTGGCTGATGAATTTCAGGGAGTAAACATATACCTACTGTGCATGAGGTTGGTAACGAACCAAAAGGAAAAAAAAAAAAAAGAAAACATGTTATTAAAGTTTTGAAAATACCTAACATTTTGTTCATGAAGTCATAGAAACATAAAACATCTATAAGATGTTTATAAGAGCGTGAGTATAGTACCATGACACAAAGTATAGCATTGTCTTAACTAAATAAGATGGACTACAAAGCTCCCCAATAAGACATAATACTCCAACAAACAAATACAAAGTTACATTGCCTTTAGGAGGAGATTACCTCTTATGATCCTCATAAGTTCTAATAAGTGTCACTGCAAAAAGGTAAACAATTGTATCACTGTGAATTTTGTTCTGTAAAGATTTTTAACGTATGGTCATTTTTCACATGATAGAGCTCCCAAGCCTTATTCTGTATTGACTGAATATAATCTAGACTTCATAAGAAAAAAATGACACTCTTGACATTACAGAGGTTGCCTTCTTAACTAAATCATAATGTGAAAATACGACTTTGTGTGCATTTGTGTGGTTTGTTTTTAAAACTGGCATAGCAGGCCCTGAAATCCTAATTCAGGAAAGTACTACTACAGATGAAGAGATATCTGCTTTCCTCCCCTGTTTTATTCATTACCATCTCYGCTTTAGCGCAAATAGACTGTGCAATAAATAAAAGAAAAAAAAATCACCACATATAAAAAGCTAGAAACCCCCTAATTTCACTACACTAGATTTCACTAATAGSCCTAAGCACATCACCTCTGTTTTTCCTGAAAAATTCTTGTATTTTATTTTTTTGAAATAGATCTTTTCCATTCTAAAAATTTAAAAGCATGTTTTCTCARTGATGAAGAGGAAACATAACACAGGACACTTCAGAACAATTTACTTGGAGAAAAGCACTATACAGCCAAACGAGAAATAATCTAACCTTAAATCTTCAGTCTACTTCAATTCATTTTATACTACCAATTAATATACTTCACAAAGAGATGCATGAGAAGAGAACATATTAAAACCCTGGTAGACACTAGTTATAGGATGTCTGTGTTTGGGAAAATAAGGAAAATAAACGAACAACTTTTTACCAGGACTGGCAAATTAGAAAAAAAAATACAAAGGAGACAAAATAGGACACAAAATWTAAACAGAAATTGTGAAGTTGATTTCCATCCTATTTTTTAAGGCCAAATCAAGCAACATCAGTGGRATTTACTCTGACACAAAGTAGAAGTAGCACAATACAAAACTATGTCCTTTACTTGGAAGAATCATTCAGTAACACCACTCTTATTCTCATAGACACACCATAAAATAGCATTCCAGAAAACTCCAGAGTTTAGCTTCCAAAGGAAAATTGAAATATCATTACCGCCCCCCCCCCCCAAAAAAAAAAAAAAAAAATCTGCAATAGACTCCTCATCCATTGAAAATAATCTGGTTTTATTTATTTATTTATTTATTTATTATGAAGGAAGCATTAACACCGTGCTCTCATGGATTTCATTCAAGTGGGATTTTACTCACTGAGGAATCAATGGGAATCAGTTCTGGAAAGAAAATTATCCTGGATGCTCTAAAGTATAGAAGAACTAAGAATTTTGCATAGCAGAAAAMTCCACACACATACAAAATCCAAAACAAAAGTACCAGCTAAGAAAACGTTAAGGCCCATGAGCATTTCACAACAGTACAATTCTGTTATTTTCAGGGGAAAAAAATTATCCTTATTTATCCATATTTATACTGGTGTAAACAAGACTTAGCTAAAGGAATGATAGCTCTTCAGSTGGAGTTTAAGATTCAGCAGCTACAACTGAGGGTTTACTACTGAGCTACTAATCACAGGTGTGGTTTCTTTCCTTTTTGTCTAGTACTAGGCTATAAATTCAAAGTGGACACTATTTATGTAAGGAGTGCAAGCCTCTTTCTGGGTATRCTATATCTGACATGCACACAGTGCCATGAATAAGAACTCAATTCTGCCRCTCAGTCGAGCTTGCACCTCTGTCTTCCTTTCGTCTTGGGCATTAGAGACTGAATCCCATACTGTAGCATCCAGTTATGCAAGCGCATCAGTAGCCTTCACTACCTTGGAAAATACTGTTATCCTAGGATGTTATTTTTTTATTAATACTTATGAATTTGGAATTTTTCTACCTTTTCTATTTTTGCCCCCAATCACTGGACAAGTTGTACCTTCTCTCTCTCTTTTTTTTTTTTTTTTTTTTTTTTTTTTTGAGAAATAAATATGATTAGGAAATGCCAAAAAAAAATACTAGTGGATCCAGAAATAATTGGAGGTGTGCAAATTTCTAAACCTTAGAACTATGAAAACATTTTCTCTTTATATAATTGATAAAAATATCCTCTATATAAATTCCTTAAATTATATTAGGAGAGAGATGAATACCTAGGTAAGAAATCACAAAGAGTATTTGGTTCTATTCGGTTAATACTAACTCAAAAAATGCTTGACTAAAACAGGAAACCTTAAAGAAATATCTCAATAAAAGAAAACTATTTACTGGTTTTCCACCTACATTCATTGTCTCCTTTTTATTCCTCTCTCAGTTTCCTTCTTTCACGCTTTACCTATTAGCACTAATTTCAGCAATCCAGTAGTATAAACTAAGGTGAAAAATTGTAGAGTTATCAGAATGAAAGACTTGATCATATAGAGCTGGTACAATAACTGGATTTTCTTTCCTTTTCTTTTCTCTSCCCTTAAGTAAGAGAAGACTGCAAAATCATTTTAATCTTTTAGAGAAAATCCTTGGATTAGTAAATAAAAGCTAAAACAAGACTTATAACCTATCATTTAAAACTCAAGCTATTTTCATGTTGCATCAATATGCATGTCTAGAACCTTGTTTAAGAAAACTATTCACCATGCAAAGTTTTGAATGCACAGTATCAAAGAATAATTTTTGACATTTTGATTCATACATGCTTATAAAGCTCCAAGACAACATGGTTTAATTATAAAACATATTTCTACTGCCTTAGTCATGCCAATTAAATTTGATTGGATACTTTCTTTATTCAACAAGCCCCTTTCATGTCATTTTAATTTACTGTCAAAGCAGCCTGAATATTGGAAACTAAATTATTTACTACAGCCCATAAGCCAATAATGTTCCATTTGTCTCGTACAGAGGGAGACTAGACTAACAAGATTATTAAGGACATTACTTGTAATAGCGAATGTCCTTCACTTTATTTGAGCTTCATGCTGTGCTTTCAGAGATCATACTTCAAAAGAGCTCCATTTCATTCCATCACAGAACCTCTGATATAAATTATTCTTTCCAAGCTTTGTAATGCTCTGATCATAGAGAAAGTGGACTCAATCTTGTTGGGTAAAAACAGAGAGTTCCTCTCTACGATAACTACATAGTTTATTTGTGCTAAATACCTTTGATGAACTCCCTCGTGCCAATAATGCAGAACAGGCAGAAATCAGCTGTATTTATCATACAGTGATAACATCTCAGAGATTTAACTCACATGGGCTTTGGTTGTCTTTGCAATGATTTCAAACCAAATTCTGCAATCTAAATGCATGTGGTTAAAATCAACCTTGTAACTTCTTAAAAACACTGTGTAGGGAATGCAATAAATGTAATGCAGAACAGACTTTGGGAAACTTGAAAAAATACAATTCAAATTGTCTAGGATATAAGTCTGTCATACAGACCGATAGACTTATGAAGGATTACAAACACAAAGAGAGAAAAACTGAAAAGGTAACAAGCTAGGGAAGGTATTCCTCCAAATGTTAGATCCTCTTTCTCCTTTTTTTTGACTCAAACTCAGCAAGACTCTTAAGTATATAACTAACTCCAATGAATGTTCATGTTGAAATCAATGGAGCTGCTCATGTGCCTGAAGTTACGCATACATTTAAACCTTTTCACTGGAGGCTTTCCTTGATATTGGGAAGTATTGAAAAGAATCATAACCAGAATATAGAGAAGGAGAAAGGTTTGCAAAAAAAAAAAAAAAAATATATATATATATATATATATATACAGCTAGGAAAACACCCCTCAGCTTTAGAAAATGGTAGCTAGCGTGCGTGAACAAAACTGAGCCAAGAACACTGGAAGCAAGGTAGAACATATGGTAATTTTTCCATCCTCACATACGCACACAAGGAAAACACCCAACCTTGTGCAAGATGCCGTATGTTGAACTGCAGATACCGGCATTAATTGGGAAGGCTCATGACTATTAAATACGAGCCCTGTTTCTCTGGCGGACTATCCTGAATTAAGTAGGTAAGCTTGAAATTGTACTGAAAGCCTATAGGTTTAATAAGGGGTGTCTTAGGCTGTAGCTTAGGGGCAGGACCAAAGGTTTGGCTCAGGAGAGGCCAATTTAAGTTCCTAGCACCTGTGAAACCTTAAGTTCAGTGGAGGCTGTTGTTTTCACCCTGTTTAATTACCTTTTGTTTGCATGGTACAGATGCACCCTAAAAACTCACAGGATACAATAGGAGATGGATATGAGTAACAGGGAAACTGAGGAAAAAAAAGACAAAGGTTCAACTGTCTCTATGTGTCAGGAAATCAGCTTGGAGACCTCAGAAACACAAATACGAGTGGAAATTTCTTAATTTAATCTACTAAGCAGTTTCCTCRATTTTTTCTATGTCTGTTATTTCATCTGCTCAGGAAATTCACTAGTTAGTAGCTTTTAAAAGATGAGAAAAAAATCCTGAATATCCAGAAGTAAAAAGAAGCATGAAAGGACAGGAATAATATTTTCCTGACAAAAGCACTTTCTTATGATGGAGGAGGGCAAAAGGTGACAATTTAGTGTTCCAGCACAGATTTACTGGATAATGGCCAAATATTTCAAAGCAAACACAGCTGTAATGTTTATGTTAAAAACAACAGGCTATGACAGCACTCAGACATTCTGTATCCTTCAAGTATTGAAAATAAATTGTTTCTTTTCACACAATAGAGGCAGAGATTACTAAAGTGAAATGACAGGAACATCTGAGAAAGTGGTATCTTCCTTACTGTAGGAATTTATTTGCTTTTTGGAGCTCCTCTAAAGACAATCCTGTTCACTAACATCACTTAATTGTAATGGCATTTGGAGACTTGTGACTTAGAAATAATGCTATTTGTCTGGGAATGCCAAAAATCTCTAAGAGCTAAAAAGGTCCCTCCACCTCAAAACGGGAACTACATACATTATACGAATATGCTTCTGAGAGCAGTCAAAGTATTTACCAAGTAGAAATTTGTCTTAAAACATGGGGACTTTCTCAAAGTAAGAGTGGCTACGTTAGATTCTACAAAACCAGGGAGGGCAAACAAGCCATCTCTTTGAATTGTACATGTTAATACATAACACTTCTATTTCAGATCATCTGCCATAGTACAGGGATATAAAATTTATAGGAATATAAAAAAAAAGAGAGAGAAATAACTTAGTGGCCAATATAAAAAGTTTAAGAAGGGATTTTTCTATTTTTATGTTGAAACACAACTTGTGATTCTACTACACTTAAAATATGCTTTAATATCAATGTGCAAATAGAAAGAACATGATTTTAYGATTTCAGTTTTTTAAATCTTACAGTGCATTTACCAGGAAGCAGAAAATTAAAGAAAAAAAAAATTCAGATTACAGAATTTGTATTTTTTTTTCAGTTCCATAATACTACTGTCATTTGCTGTTACATCTAGAGTCCTAATTTAAAAACACGGGTACAGAGTTGGTTGGCTTTTACKCATCTCATATAATACACTGAGCCACTGCACATCTAAATCTTTGAAGAGGCATTATCTGTTACTTGCCCAAAATGCACAAAAATACTTGTAGCTCAGGCGGGGAGGGGAAAAAAAAAAAAAAAACAGGAAGGAAGGAAAATTGAGAAAAGAAAACAATTGAATTGAAGATGAACGCCGATGCCAATTCCACAATGCCACAATGCCCAGGTAATTTCATATAAATCAACACCAGAGATTCTAAATGTTACTTTAAGCCTAGCAAAATCTAATTCTGTATATTTTCTGAATCATCTCTACCTGCTCTTCACGTCACTAACATTGATATTTTAATCCTTTTTTTTTTAAATTTAAAGAATGGATTTCTCTCTAAGCAGGAAATAGCATAAATACAGTATTTCAAAACATATGCCACAAAGTATGCAATTATATGCATTTCAGTGCATGTTCTCTGAAATACTGAATTTGCCCTTGTATACAAGGCATATTAAATTTGTGTATTAATATAAGTGTATACCATTCATTTTATGCATGTGTGTATCTGCAATTAAACATAGCTGCAAATTAACATATATCTAGTATGCATGTCTCCATTAAATGTAAAATTACATTATATTTAAAGTGACTATTTAAGATTTTTTCCACCAATTCCAGTCATAGGGAAACTCACACGTATAACAAAATGATTACTGCCCCTATAGCTACACCTAGGATGTACATAATTATAGCTGTAACTCAAAGGGAATTTTCAAATCCAGTCGCCTGTTTTTAACCCAAATATGTATTTTTTCATAAGCGCGCAGCTCACATGGTGCTGTTCCTTTTTTTCATATTCATATTGCTTCTTTGATAAACCACAAAGCTGAAGCAACTCAGTGGTAAATTAGCCCTCGTAAGGCTGTACAGAAAGATGTTCAACATGTAGTTTCATGTCACTTTTTTTTTAGATTTATGTTACACATATGTTTGTATTAAAAGGAAAAAAAAAAGGATGAATTCTTTTACATTTCTGTATAAAAAATGTGCATAAACTAATGTGTTTTTTTTCCTGATTGAACTTTATACACCATGTTCCATTTTGACTGAAACAGTGAAATAACTAGCATGTTGCCTCTCTGAAGCCGAAAGCAATTTCCTTTTCTAATTTTAGTTATGCAAAGCCTATGGGCATCATCAGCATTTAGTAATTAGTTTTATAATTACTGCTGTTTTGCTCACTGTCATTCAATTTTTCTTACAACATGGTCTGGGATTGAAACATCCCACATCCACAGCTGTGTAAATTGCCATCCATTTATAAGACAAAAAAAGTAACATTCAACATACATCATTATTCAGTCAAGAATGTGTTATTGGTACTTAGGTGATGCTTTGAGTACATAAGCTGCCCAGTGAAATACAAAAGAAAAATATAATTCAAATACTCAGTAAATGCTATCTAACACAGGAGAGTCTGGAACACATAAATTGGAAATAAAAGCATTTCCATTAAGTAATGTTTCACTCTATTATTTCTACCAGAATCTGTTTCAAACAGGGAAAAAAATCCCTTTTTTTGCTTAAGCAAACATTCAGGCAGACAGCTGAGAGAGACACAAATTCAGACTTACTAGTACTGAAATTTGCTCATTTTTCTTGCAGGAATTCTTACTCTAACAACTAACCACAAAGTCATGAAACCTGGAATTAACTATCAATGGAATGTTGATAACATTAGTCATGATATTACTAAATAGTCTCCTTCGTTAACTAATTCTATGAATCATAAAAATTCAAATGGGTTGTGTTATGACATGTTCCTTTAAACCCGACAATTTGTCTTAATGAAATTATACTCAGTAAAATTCAAAAAATAAAAAAGCCTAGAWTTTTTCAGGAAGAAGTTTTCATCGTCTTTATTTACAAAATTATTATTACCATCTTATTTCAAAAAAAAGACTTTTTTTGAAATAAGATGCTAATCATGAGTTTTGAAAACCAGGAAATGTGTCAGTCAAGAAACAATAGAAATATATACGATGTTCCTAAGAGGAACACCCTTTCTTCAGTCAGCTAGAAGTACTACATTTTTTAGAACACGTCTCATTTAAATATATATATATACACACACACACACACACACATATAATGTATATACATAAAAATATGGCCACAGAAGAGCTCCCACAAAAGGTTCTGCTGGCACCAGTGAGCTGCACTGGATATGGAAGCCATTCAGCAAGCCAGTATTGCCAATGGGAAGAACTTCTCCCTCACAGAGGTTTAATGGGAGAGTCTAGAATGGGACATAAAGAGTCTAGAATGGGGCAATTCATATTTGTAACTCCCTCATTCCCAACCAGCAGGAGAAATGGAATAATATAGCCCTTAATTGTATTTCATATCTTCTGTCAAGCTTAGCTGGGAGAAAACAGCTGCTCAAAAGCTGTTTTACATAAAGCTGTCACACACAAAGGGCAAGATTTTATTCAACTGGCGACACTCGGAAGGGGCAAGGGAAACACTGCATCGTATAGGAAAATTTAGGCAGATTGCTTTCAGTGATTTTTGCAGAAGCCTCTTCTATTTTATGCTTTGTGGCACAGCTAAGAGTTTTACAAACATATCTCAATGGCCCTTCTCAGATCATCTATCCTTGGATCACTGAATCACTAAGGAGGGGAAAGTATGTTTAAACATGTTTTGCTCTTGTTTTAATTGAAAAATTCATAGGTGGGTTAGAATTTTCTTTTAGTGACTATTCAACATGACCTGGGCCAGAAAAGTCATTGCTCTCCCAAAGAGTAACAGCCCTTAAAAAAAGACCCGCAAAATAAACACCAAGCTTTGCCCATGAGAGTTGCCCACCATGTACGGGACAAGATCATCCTTGTTATCAGGATGGGATCAGTGGGAAGCTCTTGCTTGTTGTTCCCACTGCCTTCGGATCAACACTGAGGGCCTCCAGCTCCCACCCCAGCTAATTAGGTCTATAGCCTGCAAATCGAATCCCCTTGGTAGGTCTCTTGACCTCATTCAAGCTCTCAGAAGACACCAGGCTGCTCACAGCACCTTTCCCTGCCGTCACCACACACACAGCACCGGGAGGCAACAGATCCTCCCGGCAGGCTGCCCAGCTACCRAAAAACATGAGTCTCATCCCCCAGATCTACAAAGAAAGTACCAGCAAGCCCACACAGAGCACCTCCTAAAGACTAACGCCGCACACCAAGCCAACAACACCCTTGCGTCCTTTTGGGAGATGTAGGAATATGTACGGTGCTTCTTTTTGATGGTGAAAATCTGCACAGTCACAAAGGGTTTTTCTCTTTTTTTGACTGTTCTTGTTTGTTCTCAGAGTGGTATATTTTAGTACACAGACAAATGCATCATCTATTTTAAAGAAGGAAGGAGGACAAAAAAACACAAAGGATACTCACTGCACATCATGTGTGACTGGAAAAAAAAAGTCATTCCCATTTGTGAACTTCTGAAGACATACAACCAATTGGGGACTACCTGGCTATATACAATACAGAAAAAGAGAGATACAAACCCAAAGTTTGTAAAATCAAAATTTATGTATTTGTGCCTCATAAGTTTCAGACTCAATGCTAAAACACAGATGCACAAACAAAGATTTTTCACCTTTGAAAGATGCAAACATGCTCTCATTGAATATACTTCAACACAAAAGAAAAAAAAGAGGTAAGTGGGGGAAGTTATTTCTACCATAAGAGCATGGAGTATTTATTTTTTTGAATTGATGACAATTTAAGCTTGGTGAAAAGCATGTCATTCACAATGCCTTCCCCTTAGAATAACATGCTACATCCTGTTCCCAAAGTAGCTACAGAACATCCGCTTCCTGTACTGTTCAGGAAAGTATATTATTGAACTGCAGAAATACCATTATATGAAGTTATTTCAGGACCTGGAGTAATTAGTTAACTGGAATCTACTTAAATATCTAACTATTTGCACTTGGGGACATAATATAATGGTGAAAAGAAGGGTCAAATGGCTAAGATGCAAGCTGCATCACCCTGCTTGCACTCATAATAGTGAACGGYAGTTTTAGCATTCTGCACTTTTAAGTCAAAAAGTCAGAAAAATGCCCTCTTCATTTTGGAAGGATCTGCCTAAAATTTGCAAATGGGGAAGACGGGTTCACTGTGTAAGACAAGCTCTCTGATGGATGGAGCAGACAATGGAAGTTATTAGCGATAACATGGACTTTTCAGTAGCTCTTAGACTCTGCAGTAGCAATACTATGTATTTTGAGACCTTCAAATTATAAAGCTCATATAAACGTGAACAAGTAAGTTTTTAAATATCAAGCAGCCTCTTCATTCATAAAATATTCTTGGCCATATGTCTGTAAACTAATAGTAATCACTAAAATGGCATGAAGCATGGCAGAAAAAGTGTGAAAAATAACACATGACACAGATCTGATACATCTTCGGGGAAAGTTTCAAAGGAAAATACTCTAGCRCTAGCAATATTCAGTGGCTATTAGAAATGTATTTCTTCTCATTTTGTCACTGCCTATTAATCCCAACTACGCTGACAGTCAAAGGTTAAAAAAGGGAATAAATTAGCATTATTGTCAATCATTACATACAGAAGAATAATTAACTCAGTATGTTTATTTATCTACTTTTGCTACTTGATTAAATGAATGATTGATGACAGGTTCCTTGTTTTCTTTTCTTTCTTTTTGTCAGTATAAATGATCAGTATGAAACTAAACGGAGGCATTAAAATGAAATAATTAGGAGCACAAAATACAGTACAGATGGGCTCAAATAATTTCATCCTTCTTGTTACCATACTGTAACACACTAACATACACTTACATGTTCAAAGCAGAACTTCATATCAGTAGAAATGATGGGTAATCTGACATGCTTCCCTCTCAAGGGGCATGGATTAATTTTTATTTTTTAAGTTATCTTGGAAGTTCTGTAAGTTAAGCAAGTCTTACAGGAAGGCTTGCAGCAAATACAGTTATGCAGCGTGTCCTTGGAGAACTCGGAACTAACAGTGTGTGTAAAGAGGCCAAAGCCCTTCCTTGCAGGCTGGCTGCTGCTGCGAGCAATGCTACCCCAGCATCAAGTCTCAGGGAAGAATTCAGGGCGTATACGGGCAAGGCAAATGAAARTTGCCATTTGGGTAACGTGAGACAAGGGAAAAAAATAATAGTGTTAGAAAGGAGTCAAGTCTCTCCTTCTACCTATAACAGGTACCCAAGTTTGCTCCAGCAGTCTGCTGCCAGGCAGGGCAGGGGACACCATTGCTGATTCAAGATTGCTTTTCTTACCTATGTATTTCACAAACAAGAGAAAACAAACAGGATTTATGGTTCCCTACAATTTTGCAGAACAGACAAAATCCCAAGCCTCTGAAGTGGAAGCTGAAGCCCAATGGCAGAGTTTCTCCTGAGCTCACCAGGTGTGAAAAGTTAACCCAATGCAAGTGCATTTTTGGAAGGTTAAAGGAATTTGCCCAGGAGTTTGAGGTGGCAGCTTTTGAATGAGATTAAAAAGAAAGTAGAGTATCTTTTTGGTTTTGTTCCCCCAAAAAATCTTTCCCTCTTAAAGGAAAATGGTTGAGAGATTGAAACCTGCACCTGTTACTTACAGAATTTACTTCTGAGAATACAAGCTAAGGGAAATCACAAGCAAAATCTGAAGCTTAGTTTATATTTGGGAAGAAACTACCTGACTCTGAAGAAGATACTTTTCACTGAATACTACAGYCTGCTATGCCAACCCGATGACCCCAAAATATTCCAGCTGCAAGCTCACCCTGAGGGGCCTGCTCTTTAAATMCAAGGTTCTCTCCTGCAACCTATCCCTACAGGAATAATCCTGCTGCTGGAACAAACTATAGACCCAGGGTAACCATAGGTCATCGGGATCATCCCTGAGAAGGTACTACCTGGCATTGCTCAGACCTCATCAACAAAAACAATCAAGAATCACCACAGAGAAAGAGAGGGATTCATGAAAATTCCCTATATAAAAAAGCAGCAATTCATATTACCTCTCAAATGATATTAAATATTATGTCCCTGGGATGTGCAAGTACAAGACAGCTAATATCATGCTGGAGTAGATACCTGGATTTTTGCTCTCACCATTTTTGAGGCTTTTACTGCAATAATATGTTCAAYTGCAGTCCCCTCCGTTCTGAAAATATATTGGAAAATTGGATAGGGCTCAAATAAGAGCTACAAGAGTGATCAGACTTCTGAAAGTCATTCCCTATAGTGAAAGACTAAGGAAGCTCATTTTATTTAGTTACTGAAAAGAAGGTTAAGAGGATCACAATACCTACATGTGGAAGAGATTTCTGACAGTAGGCAGCTCATTAATCTAGAGAAAAAGGCATAGCAAGATCCAGTGTTTGGAAGCTGAAGCTGAAATAAGACTACAAATGAGGCACACTTTTTTCACAATGACAGTAATTAACCATTGGAACAATCTGCCCAGGGATGTAGTTGATTCTTTATCATTTAAATGCTTTACATCAACACTAGATATCTTCCCAAGAGATAAACCTGTATTGCAAATAGGTACAGAAATCACTGGATGGGTTTCTCTGGCTGCAGTTTGCAAGAAGTCAAATTAGATGCTTACCACAGCTGCTCAGCACTGTACCTCAACAAGGCAGTTCTGCAAGTGCTCTGCACGTTCCATGCTTCAAAGACCAACCCTATATTGGCCTGATATGAAGTTCAGTTCAGACTGAGCTGAGGTTAGCACCAAAATTCAACTTCTTGTTTTGAACATGACAGAAGACCCCTATGAGGAAGTACCTGGGCTTCCTCAAAGCATGTCCYCATTCCACACTCTCTGTTCTAGCACTATTGCTACTGGAGATCAAGGTACACTGAAATGGCAAGCAAGCATGCCCTGGAAAGCTGCTGACCCCCGGCTTTGCCTGAAGCTTGCTACCCAAGTAACACCTACAGACTGCCCATAGTGTGGTAAAGGGTCATTCAGTATATAAGCCATGCAAAAAATGGCCTTGTTCAGTCTGAGGGCTACCAATGAGTCTCTCAACATGATGGGTTCTACAAAGACATTTCCTTCAGCTTTAAAAATCTATGGATTTGGTTTGATCAACTATCTCCATACATTCATTCAGTGAAGCTGCTCAAGAAATCAATTACAAAAGCTCAATACATTAAGAGGTTAGCTAGGCTGTTGCTGTGACACTGTTTTTTATACTTCTCCTCCTCTCAGGCTCTCTGAGAAGTTTATGAGAAACAACTTGCTTTGCAAGTCTTCAGGACAGCTTGTTAGAGCACAAGAATAGTAGAGGGGAAAAAAAGATCAGAGACAGAAACTAGGGGATACAGAGAGCAGGACGTGAAGCATAAGTAGCAGAGCTGATGCATAAACAAAGGAAGAAGACTAATGCATACAAGTGAAGAAGAAACAAAGTGCTAGAGAAGTATTAAATAAGTAGCCAAAATATTAATATTCAGAGAATGGAAACTGAGCATACCATTTTTTTTGGCTATAAGAGGGGACAGAAATAAACATTTAAAACATCAATTAAAAGTTACACCCTCAGCACAAGGGGTAAGGATAAAAGCTGACAAAGTCGTATCTGGACCTGCCACATGATATAGTTTTTTACAGGCTTATTTCTTCAGACAACTCCAGATTTGCTTAGATCAAGTAATACCTAGTTATTCTATTTTTTTTTGTTTTGATGCTTAGAAGATTGAACTTTAACAAGGGCATTCTGTGTTCAGCTTGCTATACCTAAAGAAGGATTGGCAACATTTCTAGTTGACCACTTTAGCATCAACCCCGAGCAGAAATGCTAGCGTCATTCTCCAAGGGATCTGCTCCAGGAAGCGGGATGCAAATCCCAATGAAGCACTGCCTGACCATGAAGGCGGCCCTTGGCCTCTGCTCCCTGCTCTCCCGCACATTCCTTGAGCGGTACTGAGCAAGTCACTCTTGGCTGCCTTCACAAATGTGCTCAGCAGCTGCTTCTTATGATCAGATTACCAAAGTGCTGAAATCTTTTGAAAATCTGGCTATTTATTTTGTTGCTGAATAGGATCAGAGATCTTTTGAAATCTGGCCCTAGTTGGGGTGCTGAGCTCTTTTGAAAAGCTAGCCCTAAATCTGTATATGCCTCAATTTCTCTATTAGCATTATCAGCACAGTTCTGCTTCATCAAGAGGATGAGAAACAGCTGGCATACACAGCAATTCAAATTTGAAAGGGGATACATAAATGTAGAGTTGCTCTGATAGTTGTAGAAATGTCATGTGTACTTACAAAAAAGCTCTTGATTTTTCATAAACGTCTACACAGTTGTGGTTTTTATAAAATCTGAAGTAATGGTGAAAATAGTATTTTGCTTGCTGCATGTAATAGCTGGGAGTTGTATGGATGTGTAAAAGGTGAACATAAATACTCCTTTTCTTCTCTTTTTTATGATTACGAATAAGCTTTTAATGTCTTCCCAGAGGATGAAATAAGACACACAATTTTGTACTTGCATGTGGCACCACCCCACGCAAAGCAAAGCAAAAACAGTTTTTATATGACACAAATGGAACAAAACTGACAACACACACATGCTTATGCAGATGCATCCAGCTAACTCCATAAGTAAAAATTCCAGGGACAGACATGCTGGAGTCCTGAGATTAAGGTAAACATTTCCTAACAGCTCCACTTATGAGGAGGAATGTGACACAACTGAAGTTAAGTAGTTCATTAAGCATTTTCCTTTCATTCCTTCCTTAGGAACTGAAATCACAGTATGACTAACTTCAGTGGATTTAGAAACAAAAATATTCACCTTGGCTAAAAGGTACTTCTTAAAGAGCTCAAAATTTGGAGATAACACTTAAATTCCTAACAGCGTGGAGATTATTTTGCTCACAATCTGAGAGAGATGTAGAGGCTTACATGTGCTCTAAATGGTAAGCTCTATATGAAGGGTGCTCTTTAATTACAGACAGCTAATGAAAACAGTTTTTACTGATCTCTCTAATGTCCTGGGAAAGTCTTTACTATGGATTCATTGTATTCTACTTTATATCCCTGATTGAAATGGGAGACCACAAGAGCATAGGGATTTGGTGGAAACTCGATTTCCTTCCTCTGCCTTCAAAGAGAACAGTTGCAGAAATCAAGCTGAGCTGATACTGTGGTCAAAGTTTGGTCAGGCTGTGGTTACGCTTACATATTACACAAATATAAAATCACTGCACTTTGGGTTTCAAAATTGCTGGGTCTACCTTACATACCTAAATCTTAGATACCACTGATATCTAACATACCTATTACATGAAAATAATGATTATAATTAAATCAACGTATTTCCAACTTCTTTTCCAGGGCTTTGACTATTTTTTACTTCAAATATTTAGAAGGTCACATTGGAAAATACTAATAAATAGATAATTGGAAACACATGAGATGAGAAACATAGATTTATTCTCTTCATTAAAAATGTTGCTTTTTTTTTCCCCAGATACTTTGAGTCATAACTTTTGACCTGTCATATTTAGTGATATAACTCTTGGTAAACCAAGCCCATTCATTCGCACTGCTTTATTCTCCCATATCTGCAYACTAATAATTCTYTCGTTTTTATTTTTCTTTTCCCTTCCTCCCTTTTTTCTCCCTCCCTCCTCTTTTTTGTTTAAAAAAAAAGATCTCTGCTGCTCACATTATTAGTTGCTTAATCTATTTCTTCACCTCAAACAACTGCATTTATTATTCCCTCACCAGTCTCACCAAGATCCAAAATAAGCAGCCATACAACTGGAAATACATAGTAGTAGTACAGAAGCCCCCAAATTCAGTAAACCATATTAATAACAGAAACAAAGATTTCCTTTAAATTTAAAACTCCTTTAAATTTAGCAGGACTTTCAGCAGGTTCTTATATTCGTTGCGGAGCGTTAAGGGGACTAAGATGTAGCTATACTGAAACTGTTGAGCACAAACATAAGATGCAGTCACTCAAGCCACTACTCACTCAGAAGTAGAGCACTACATGATTAAACTTTACCGAGTCCCTACCCAAAACACTCCCCATAGCGAGGARACTTTTCCTCTGTTTAGAAAGGACAGAGAGAGAAAAGTTCAATCAGATGTTGCAAGCTACAGATTGCAACGTCTTTTTTTCATTTTATGTACTGAGAAGTACAACAGCGATCACTTTTTGTCCGTTTCTGATTACTAAAAGCTAAAAAGCAGAACAAGCATTTTTGGCACACCAGATCTATTGCACATCTGTAATTGGCTAACCCCATCATGTGCATTATTTGAAAAAGTTATGTAGACTGCACATATAATTTAAGATACTCACACTCCTAAAAAAAAGACTACTGGAGCTAACTGATACAACATAAAACATGAATATAAAAATCATATGGAAACATTTTATCAAAGGATTCTGAAATAGTAGGCTGGTGCAGCACTCCTTTAATGAAGAAATTTCTACTGAATCAATAACAAATTTGCTTTGACAATCCCTATCATATATAACCACAGACAATAACTTATTTTTAATTGGAATATTCCCTCCGACTTATTCCCCATCATTGCCAAGGCTAGAACTAGTGCAAGTGTCAATACAGCTCTCCTCCTGACATATGAACCTCTCCAAGGCTGAAGCCAATGCTCTTGTCAATACCCACTCAACCACTGTTGATGTTCTCAACTATGAATTACAGTTACAATGCCCACATCTTTCTGTAGGAGTGAGGAAAGTATCTTCTTAACTCAGAAGTGAATTTTGAATGATACAGCGTGATCTATTGTGTGTATAAAAACTAAAGGACAGTTAYAGCTTACTTTTATTGTTTTCGTTTAAATATTAATATTCCTCACCATTTGCTTTCACCATCAAGACTACATAGAGAATTCAAGAGCTGTAGATGCAAACACGTAGAAAAAACACAGGAACGCAAAAAGGAGGAGTCAGCACTGGAAGCTAAGCACAAGTGGAAGACTAATACACATTTAATATTCCAGCTAAAGACTGGGGGAGGAAAAAGGGCTAAGAAAAATAAACTGTTTTAAAAGAATATCATGAAAATGCAAAAACTACCAAGTCAGTGCCAAGACAGTGAACTGCAGTGCAGTAGAGATGGTGATAGAGAAGGGACGGAGAAAGGAAAGTTCTATCTCCTTCTTATAAATACTTTGTGTTTGGTTGTTTTCCTGTTTAATTGTTGAAGTTGCAAGGTGAAGTTCTAGTAACAAACAACTCTTCCAAGCACTGACATCTGATTGACAACGTTTTAGAAAGATTATTAATTTGTTTCCAGTCGAAAAATGTTTTGCATCTCCACGCAAGGGCTAGACAGAACCTTTTAGAATACTAATAAAATACCATGAGAAACAATCTTTCCATCATTTCCATCATCTGACATGAAGAATTGGGGACAGATAATAGAATCCAAAATCTTTTAACTCTTAGACAAAAATAATCACCCGTCATTGGGTTTGGCCATTTACTAGGGCCAAACAGAGCCAGMAACAGGCTGGCTGTCCTGGAGATTGTAGCGTGGAGGCTGCCCTTGCTTTAAGCTGCAGTTTTATGATCCCATCTCCATTTCCTCCTCTTTGCATTCCAAGGAGGGCAGGAAGGAATTCTTTCTGAAAATTTCTCTCAATTTCTTTTCTCTATCCTCAAATTTATATTCTTCATGCATAATCTAATAATATTATCAAGTTCCTTAATTATTTTGGGGGGAAGAAAGAGGGCACGGAGTGCACCCTGAGCAAGTTTGCAGATGACACCAAGCTGGGTGGAGTGRCCGACACTCCGGAGGGCTGTGCTGCCATCCAGAGGGACCTGGACAGGCTGGAGAGTTGGGCAGAGAGGAATCTCATGAGGTTCAATAAGGACAAGTGCAGGGTCCTGCACCTGGGGAGGAATAACCCCAGGCACCAGTACAGATTCAGGGTCAATCTGCTGGAAAGCACCTCCACGGAGAGGGATCTGGGAGTCCTGGTTGACACCAAGTTAACCATGAGTSAGCAGTGTGCCCTCGTGGCCAAGAAGGCCAATGGGATCCTGGCCTGCATCAGGAGGAGTGTTGCCAGCAGGTCAAGGGAGGTGATTCTGCCCCTCTACTCAGCTCTGGTGAGGCCGCACCTGGAGTACTGTGTGCAGTTCTGGGCACCCCAGTATAAGAGGGACGTGGAGCTTCTTGAGAGGGTCCAGAGAAGGGCAACCAAGATGATTAAGAGAATGGAACATCTCTCGTACAAGGAGAGGCTGAGTGAGCTGGGCCTGTTTTCTCTGGAGAAGAGACGGCCAAGAGGGGATCTGATTAATGTGTATAAGTTCAGGAAGGGAAAATGCAGGGAGGAAGGGGACAAGCTGTTTTCACTGGTGGCCAGTGATAGGACAAGGGGTGGCCAGCCATTTTTTCATTTATTAAACAGTCTGCTAGCACATCAACCTATCATTCCATTTCCTTTCAAATATGGACAGAATATTTTCCTGGCATAAGTAAACCTAATTCTTCAAAATGACCTATTCACAAAGATTGTGTGTAATAACATGCACATGAGGTAAGCCTTATTTTGCACAGCAACATGTGTTGGCATCATGCCTGGTTTGCGGGGGCGGAAGTGTAAAGAATGGATGTCCTCCCATTCAGGCTACTCAGGTTTTTGGGTAATAAACATATTTTTATGTTGAAATCCACATCAGAAAAAGGTCAGACCATGAAAGTTGTATAAACATATCTCAAAAAAACCAAGACACATCGTGTATCCACACTAAAGTATTCCAAAGCGTAAGGAGATCTGAATACTACTTGTAGTTATTTATTGACATGCTGGGCATATGGGATCCCTCATAACCACCTCTCTACCCCATTACAGAGCTTTATGTTATTCACCTCTTAATAAAAAGAAACCCACTTGGAGATTTTACGTAGCTCCCCATTTAGATGGGTATACATGTCTTATATTTCTAAAAGTGCTTTCTTCACTCTTACTGGTAACAGAAAGTCTGTATTTCTTTTTTGTTTCAACTATCTGTCATGACAGGGGTCCTTGAAAGGACAATCAAGGGAAGAAAACTGGATAGAATAATCCTTGCTTACTGTCTTGAGAACTTGGAAATCCACAGTTCTCCCTTTCTACAATTCATGAAAACCAAAGTAGCTTACTGAAAGGTTGGAATAGGGACAAAGAAAAGGAAGAAGAATACTGAACATGAAAAAGAGAGAGAAGAGTATTTGCTTTCTCCTCAGAGCCTCAAACAGCTGTTGCTGACATGGCATTGGAGGCAGAGAATCAGATTTCTCTTTGTTGGTCTTGTAAAATTCTGTACACTATGTTCTTATATTCTGTATTTTGATGAGTATAATACAGAGCAAAGCATGCAACAAGATACTAAGGCAGGTATCCGTTGTCTCATCTTGCCTCTCAAACCAATCAGCAGAAATAAGTGATTCTCTTATACAAAAAGAGGGAAAGAGGGAGGGAAGAAACTTTTTCAGAGTTTGGATACTCTTCAGAGTTCTATTCAGAGAAGCCAGCCCCCATGAAAAGCTTTGAGCTCTGGAATATCTGAATGCCACTTCAAGATGGATTCCAGGAGAATGACGTGGGTTTCAGAGTCCCTGGTTTATTCCATGGCAGGGAACTTACCAGAACAATAGGCTGAGGACAGTCAACAACAGTTGGACAGTGCCAGTGGTGGATGCTATCGAGGTGCCAGGGGTTTCCAGCTCTGTTATACTAAAGCGCACMATTGGACAGGAATCTACAAGTGCTTTCTCTCAACATGTGTACTTCCTTGTTTTTCAAATCATTTTTAAATATGATTCAGACAAGGAAAAAAGTTTAGGAAGAAAGAYTGCATTCATTGTGTATAGATATGATATAATTAAAAAATTTCTTGAAGCTTCATGCTTTCTGGCATGTGGATTCCAGGGGCAAAATGCTTTTGGCAAGAGGAGTCTGAGAGATTAGAAAGAGGGGATGAACAAGGAGATCAAGAAGATATAAGGAATTAGGCAAGAGAGCAGAGTAGTCAACCTTCGAGCCTTTCTATGTTGATGACTGTAACTGCGTGCACTGCATGAGCAATCCCATTCACAATGAACTGATCTATAAAGACCTGTACACTGGATCCTGTACAGGCAAGCACTCGAGAAAATGTATATTAGGCTCTTCTGTTTTTTCTGCATTAGTARAAATTTTACTTTCCTTACTACTAATGGACCTGTACTACTGCCCCCCTTCTCTAGTATACACAAGAACAATTTTTCTTTCCTTTTTCTAATCCTGCTAGGATTATCCTTAATATGTTTGGTTTCCTAAATCAACCATCTGCATCTTCTAAATTCTAGTTTAGTTGCTCTATATTTTCCTTTTATCGACAGTGTTTTCAGTAGATACACATATACGTTATATAGATGTGTGTGTATAAATACATGTATATACACACTCACATTTTATACATACACACACGTGTCACATTTATAATCAGTGTTATATACTTCTACAGTGCCAGAGAACTGAACAAGCAGTCTTGTACAAACAAGRAAAATGCCTTCATGCTGGGAGAAATGAATTACAAGGACTATCAAGAATTCTCCAGCAGAGGCTCAACATGAAGCTGGATGGCAAGATTCAGAGACCCTTTCCACAACAGTTCTGCAGAATCATCTGCATTATGTTATATTTTCATTTGAATCATCTTTTCAGGCCTAACAGTGAAAACAAGGTCTCAAGCCACAAACACTGAGTGAAAAAGTAATTCTTATTTCTTTACCTCAGTAGATGATTTCCCCCAGGCAGAAGTGAGTGGTGGTTCAGAAGGAAGGGCTGCTGACAGAGGAAGGCTTCAGCGCTTTGGCAGGGGAAGGGGGAACGTTTATAATATTATGCATCTCCTGCTCAGAAGACAATCCACAGTATAAAGTGCAAAAGGGGGACAACAGATTATGTTATTTAAAGAGTTTCCAGAATTATCTAATTCTGAATTATTTATCTCTTGAAAAATGTACATCTTTTTTAACAGACATTGTTAGAAAAAAAGGTATTAAGTAATACAAGCTGTCTCAGTTTACATTCCAATTTATTATTAATATTTATTTTCTTTCACGAGGAATTCAAAGCATTGAACTTATTTCCTCAAGCTTAAATTCCACATTATGATAAGACACCAAGTTCACTTTCAACCTACATTTTCCCTATCATTTCTATTGAGATTTTTTTCTTTTGAAAAGCAGGCCAAGTAACATTGAATGTTTTATTGCAAGCAACCTATCAGATTCCCCTTATTTACCTCTGACAAGAACATTTGTGATGAGAAAACTTCCAGTCCACAACAAACATTTCTGCCAACATCCGATTTTTTTCCATACTAATATGTATTAACTGCAGAACACAGACGTCAAAAATTATCTGATTTTGTAACACTACAGCCATCGCTAAACCAAAAGTGAAATTCTTCACAAGACCTAGCAGCCAGTCGATACCATTTCAAAATTATTTAGCTGAAGCCCTTTTTATTCCTCAGACAGAACAGCTCCTGCATCTCATCATCTCTTACTAGAGAAGAGTACTACATTATTAAAGTAACCKAAAATGTGAATATTTAAAATTATTAAATAAATAAAAAATAAAGCTAGGGGAACTATGTTTTTTAAGTAACCTAAAATGGGACTATCTGGCTTCAAAAATAAAGTGCACATTAAATGCACTTACAGCTTGAGATTGAGGATAATCCTTTAATTAGTTTTTGCATTCCAGGAGAAGATGTCAAAACTTGTCTTACATATTCTAGTTCCCATATGTCACTCCATTCAACAGGARGCTGTACTCATGATCTTACAAAAACATTTGCATCTCCAAAGAGGGAGGAAAAAAAAATCAGCACCTTAGTTTAACTAAAAACCAATACAATTTTATAATGAATATTTTGATGTCATCATGGCAAATTTCCAGGACAAGTGTTTGCAGAATTAGGCACAGTCTGCTAGGGTTTTTGCACTTTGCAMATACCAGGAGTAACTGCTGTTTCAAAAGCAGCAGAAATGGCAACTCCCAGAAACTCTATGCAAGTCAATGAGTGGAGGCTATTTTATAGAGATTGCATCCCAAAGTTACTACTAGCTGCCCAAAAGTGCCCAGAAGAAGGTGCACAACTTGACTAGCCAAACACTTTCTACGTGTCACATACCCACGATGCCTCGTGCACCTTCCCCACCTTCCCTTATAAAAAATAAGGAAACCACATGGCTTAGTGAAAATGCATATAATATAGGGAGCAAAACACACAAAGATGCAGGAGCTTTGATGCAGTTGTTTCACAGCTCTTGACATTTAGGGGAACACACACAAACACAAACACATACACACAAAAGGAGGGAGGATGGACAACAATTTACATACAATGATATTCCAAAACATGAAGGTGATTATAATGATCTGGGGTCTATTATGGGTCAGGCAGACAAAATGTACAAGCAGACTTCAAGTGGCATATCAAGCAAGGCACTACTAACTGGCTGAATACTAAGTAAATATTATTTTAAAAAGTTCTGAYTTAGGAAAAGTTTTCAGAAAGCTCATTTTTTATTTCAAAAAGCTGATTATCAATTCATTTGCATTTCTCATATCCACTCAGTATTGAGAGTCAAAGCCTTTGGAGTATGGTGGGTGGAA
>NW_020456087.1:6102995-6138486 GCF_003342845.1 Nothoprocta perdicaria | reverse complement strand
AAAGAAAGAAAGAAAGAAAGAAAGAAAGAAAGAAAGAAAGAAAGAAAGAAAGAAAGAAAGAAAGAAAGAAAGAAAGAAAGAAAGAAAGAAAGAAAAGAAAGAAAGAAAGAAAGAAAGAAAGAAATTTCTTCTTTTTGACTATATATATATATTTTTGACTATTTCCTCCATATGATAGTCATGTCCTGGTCTTTAAGAACTGTAATCTTAAAATTCATCTGCTGCAAGTTGGCTATGTGTTCTTTTATAAGGCCTAATACTTCACAAATAAAGTCTTAGACAATGTGCCAAAAAAATTGACTGAAGTCTGCTCTGTTAAAAGATGGAAGATTTATCCGGTTTTAGCAAATGTCAAATCATTGGCTATTGCTTTTAAGTTTAATAAAAGATATAATGGTTTCTAGATAGCCTCTAAATAAAGATTACTATGAATAGAGAAATGATTTACCAATAGTCACCACAATGAGATTTCTTTAAAGGTTACAATCATCAGTTATTTAGCTGAAACACTGCTGAGAATGCCTGGTCATTTCTTGAATAATGCATAATGTTCTTTGTAGATTTGATCTGTATTATAACAATACAGATATTTCTAAAATAATGGAGAAAACTATCTGTTACTTTCCAATTGCTCAAGATATCATTTCCATGAAGTAATTGACTCTGAAAATATTATATGGAGTCACTTGAGTGTTCATTTTCAAGCACAACTTGTAGTGATTGCTACACAATAGGCATCAGAAAACAAACTCATCAGCTTTTATAGACTTTTAAGAAAAGCCATGATTAATACTGGGCAGAGTAAAGGACCTTCCCGAAATACTAAATTAAATTGATTAAATTGCTGTACAGTACTAGGGGACAAATTTAAAACTAAGCTTTGAAATTTAATTATTAACAAGTGGGCCATCACATTTGGAAAAATAAATGAATAAAGCAGTTGCCGAGAGAGCGTATGTTCCTCTCTCACAATTTACCAAATGCCTTTAAGTCTATTTGGGAGATTGCTTGAGGACACAGAAAGTATAATGTTTAGTGTTTTATTGTTGGATTATCAACCAYGCTTCATACGAAGCTGCAAGTTATTTATGTGAACTTGTTTATCCATACGAACTTCTTCAACTGCAGCAAAAAAGCAACCTTAATAAATTAAAACGAATTTCTTTTGATGTAATTTCATGAATGTTTGATCAGAAYGTGCTAACATATTTCTCTATAAAGAGAACCAGTGAAATAATAAAACATACCTGTATTCTACAGTTCAAACTGCTTGTGRTGAGTTCTTACACTATGAAACACCCTTTATTAGTAGTGGCTGAGCATTATTTCAATACACTGACACATACAAAATACAAACCCTGTTTAGCAGAAAAAAACTTCCAAAGACAAAAGAAAAAAACACTAAAGTTCCTGGGTTTCCACATGCTCAGAGGTTAGGAATGGCTAGAAAAGGAACCAACCATCTCTCCAGCTGAACTGGATTCTTGCCTCAGATAGGGTGGAAAGGCAGCAGGAAGCATTTACCTAGGCTTTTCAGGGAAAGAAACGTTTTATTCTGGACTAGAGGATTTTTGTTCAAATATGCTGTTTTCTAAGAACAAGGCTTCATTCTCACTAAAATTCTGCTAGACTAGGCTGGATGAAGCACAAAAATGAAAGCATCACTATTCAAATACATATTCTCACTCCACAAGAGAATAATACAAAAAGACAGACCCCCTATGTAGAGGCCTGCAAAATGCAGCCTTTTTTAAGCACAGGACCCCTTACAGAAGCACTGTAGGGATGGTGGTGGGAGGAACTACCAATATTAATAGACAGATCATAGACTCTACAGCAAAAGGTCCACTTTATATGACYCTTGAAATATTGTTTAATTGCCTGAGAAAAAAACTCTCGTACTGAAAAAATGGGGAACATTTGCATATTATATCACAAGCCTGATGAACCATGTTATACTCATGCTCTCGATGATGTAATTACCTTTTTTCCGTCCATGAAAATTATATATGATGTGGCAGGTAATATAAATGAAATATATGAAGTGACGCAAATAACTCCAGCTACTAAATTGTCGGTCTGMAAGTCCTCTGCTTTTGCCCTCCACATCTATCTTGTTTTTCTAGTGAAAAATAAAGCTTTTCTTTGCTAAAATTATTTCCTCTGCATGGAAAACAATTAGAAGCTATTTCCACAGCTGGCATCAACAATCCTGCACGTGCATTTTAGGGTTGATAAATAAGATCCCATCATCCTACACCTACTTTTACATGTGAATATTTGTATGGTCTTTCACTATACATAGCCTATTCATTTTAGTGTGGACTAAACTCCTAAGTTCCCTGATACAGGAAAATTCGAGTTCTCAAATCACATATTCTTCTTTCCAAAATACTGCCCCTCCAAAATGTGAGATCAGTATCTGAAATAAAGCAAGCTATTTTTCTCTGCTGTATAAACCAGACCAATCACTTCTACAGTTTTTGGTAGCTGGGTTTTGTTAATGTTCTTTGTACACTACATTGAAATACCTTTCAGACACCTGTCTATGTAAGAAGGAATATGATTTTAAAAAAAGTGTCCGGCTGATAAAAGTCATTAAGAACACCAGTTAGGACCAATCAATACAACTATATCTTCTAAAACCAAGTTCCTGATTTCTCTATTACTAGACTTCTGTCATAAAAAACATCTTTTATCGCTGCTAACTGCTTGTTTAAGCATGAAAAGGAGATGTGCAATATTGAAATGAGTCTATTTTGGCTAAAACTTTGATAGATACCCTTGGCTTAGGAGATTGCACGTTACAAGACAAAATCCTTGACTAACCTTTTCTCTGACCTGAYGACTGGAAAACCTAAATGTGATGATTTCTGAGCATAAAAAAAAAGATTCTGCCTTTAATGTATAGCTGAATGCAGAGAACTTATGTAATGCTTGAGTCCCCCAGATCAAGAAATGATGCTGTGATTCACTCAAACCTTCCTTTTATAAGATGCTGAAATACTCAAAGAATCTCAATCATTGCTAAATAACTTGAAACAATTTAAGACACTGTCATAGGACTCCTGGGAAATGTAACTGTTATATTGATAACTGATTGCTGTTAAATCAAAGATGAATAAAATAAGAGGTTTATTTCACCTTCACATGGTGTCTTTCTCATGCAGACCTCAGATTTCCACATTTGTATCCCTTTAAAGGATTTGATATGCAGGGAAAGAAGAAAGGATGACGGTAAAAATTTCAATTTAGAGGTTACTAAAGGCTGCCATATTCAATACTCTACAACACGCTTGCTCCATACCTTTTACTGATGTATTAGGTGGCGGTCCTTCCATTCTCAAGTTCCACGGAGGATCTCCTTGATTAGCAAAGTCCCTCATTTTCAGATAACTAATTGTAAGTCGGATGATGGATGCCTTGTCAAGCTGGCTGGTGATGGCTGCAGGCAGCGGCAACAACTTTGCCAACTCATAGAATTCAAAATTCTCTTTTCCCCGTCGAGAGCGAGCAGCATCTCGGGACTTTTCCTTCCTCAAAGCTTGTAAACTGAAAAAAAAAAACACAAAACAAAGCAGGACATTCATCAATATTTGTGTTCTGTAGCATTTAACCAACTTTTTCCATTGTCGGTCTTCAAACTATCTACAAATTATCACATTTTTAAAGTGTTCATGATCACAGATATACAGGCTTTAGGATATATTTCACAGTCTTTGGATATTTCAAGTCAATAATGACCTTTGTGTCTCAGTGGTAGCCAACCTGTTAAGTAGCTGCTCCTAACTCTATTCACCTGCTTCCTTTCCAGCTGCCTGTTGCTCTGCTGCCAATCACACAGATTCACAGGAAAGCTGCMTTCCTGTGAATTCTGTGAATCTGTGTGTGAATTCACATGCAATTTCCCTGCGTGGATGCTATTGCTCCTCCTGACTCGGGGCTACCCACCTGCAGCTATATTTGGGCCCAATTCTGCCTCTAGGGAGGAGGAAAGAAAAGCAGATGACTGCAGAATGGGCAGCATCTCCCTGCTGGTTGCTGTGCAGGCGGCCAAGGTGACTATCAGGTTKTAAAGCAGCTTTGGCGGTGCAGAAGTCCCAGGTCTGCTGTAATAACACACACCTCCCTGGGGTTCGGGAAGGTGCTCTTGATRGGGTGTTCAGCTGTCCTTGCTGGGGGAACAGTCACCTTTGCCAGAGGGGTGAGCAAGCAGTTCACAGAGCTACGTGCATCAGGCTTCACATTTTAATTCACTGCCACATAAACGTCAGGCTTTCAGACAACCTTCTGGTCCAGAAGGGCTTTTCTGCTCTACCCTGAGCAGGTGGCAGTGCAGGGAGACATTTGTTTGCTCCCGTCGCATCCGTGTTTCACCACCTGTATGCAAAGGGAAGAGGCCTAGAGGTAACACAGATCTTTTTCTGGGGCTGTTTAATTGCTGTGTTCATGCTGAACACACATTGGGATRATAACGCGTAACTGCTGATCCTCCCTGAAACTCCATTTGCATTTTGCTTCAAGGTAGGATAATGCAGGGATTTTTTTTTTAGGGGAAAGATGGGTTAACTTTTTCTTTTGTGTGGTTTGGGAMAGATAAAGAAACATGCAGCGTATTTCCCAGAAGGGTAGGAGTCAAGGTGTAGATGATACAAAATGCCTCATTTTTGTTTCAAGACAGTTCTTTAAAACATATTTTATGATAAGGATATGATCAGCTTGGCCATACTTCTGCTTGTCAGATGGAGATTGGTGTCAATGTTGATGTTGCTGTCTGCCAATCAATGTGTTAAAGTGAGCAGAAACACTTCTTGCCTTTGAAAAAGACCACATCTTTCCTTTGCTTCCTTTGATTACTTTTTTATTTGACCAAGCTTGAAGAATCCCAGAAGAGCCAAGAGATTCTCAGCTTTGAACGTCAATGCTGAGAGGACTGACTGGTCCATCTTTCCACATGACCTAACTTTTAATTCTGTCTAAGAAGGCAGCTTTTAAGATATCTCTGATAAAACAAGTCATAAACATCAACTTTTGGAATAGAAAGGTTATTAGCATTTACATAGAATATTCCTTAGCAAAACCAGAGGCTGAACTTGCTTTTTGTTATGTACTATATTGTTATGTTACGCAGCTTTAGTTTCAGCTGAGCACTGCTGAAACTGAAGGAAATATTGCAATGCAAACTTGAAGTACATTATTCGATCGTTAACATTTGTAATAGCAGCCTCATAAGCTGAAAAGCAAGGCCACTTATACATAAACAACAGTTTTGGGGAGCTGGTGGTGTATATTTAAGCTTGAAGAGTACAATATCCCAAGGCAGAGGGGATGGTGAGTCGATAGCACGGATGTACAAAAGCAACATCTGGCAACCAATACTACAGGCACCATTCACACCTGACCAGTGCTCTTAACCGAGCACTGTGCTGGTAACCCCAACGGCTGCTAGAGGAGAAGGGTGCAAAGCTCACAGTGCAAAGCAGTAGCGCCGACACAGGGAGCAAAATTCATCTCACACGCAAGGAACAGCTCTTAAATAGGGTCTCCCAGGTGGCGGGCAAAAGCTACATGCACTACCTGTGGTTCTCTCAAACAACAACCGAGTTTGGGTGAAACCTACCCAAAGGCTTAATGACTAGAAAACTAATGCTATTTTGGATGAGAGTTTTCTAAAATACATTATTTTTCCTTTTATTGCCTTTCCAGATGGACTGATACAAAGAAGGTCTGCTTTTACAGATGAAAGGATATGACAAACGCTACCATATAATTTTAAAATGGTATATGCAACATTTCTGAAGTCATTTTTCTATTAAAGACACAGCAGATGCAGAAGACATGATAATACGGTGTTGCATAAAAGTTTTATTAGCACTCATAACTCACTTGCGATTTCATTGTGCTTGTGGTCATTCCAGTCTTAACCTCCTTTATCTGTACCTCCACATCATTTTATATCTTTTTTATTTATAAGCATATATATGCATCCATATCTGTGCGCACAACCAGAACCTCTGCATGTCTGACAGATCATCATCTGTCACTTTAAAGATGGGCCAATCACAGCTCCTATTTTTTGCAATATATAATAACTGTCAAATATGTTACTGAATATCAGCCAATGCACTGATCTAAATTAACAAGGATTTTTAGCASGTCAGTACCCCGGTCTCAGATTGGGCAGTAAAAATTAACAAAATAATTTGCAGGGTTTAATCCTGAAGGTTTGCATGCAGAAACAGGGCAATGTTTATGGTTAAAATGGATACTTCTACCTGCAATTTAGAAGTACAGCTTGGAAGCGCACACACATAGGTTGGTTTTGCCCCATTTTGGAAAGACAGACAGCACTTGCCTTCCCACTTCCACCGCTCCTCTAGCCCCAGCTGGCAGCCCAAGGCAGAACCCAGTCCTGCTCAGTGACCTACTGCACTGCAGGCTCACGCAGAGGGACAGGTTGGGCTGTGCCACAGCCATAAAGCAACGTTTGAGGGATGGACACGTTGTGCAGAATTGAACACATTGGCTCAAGCTAGCGGAAAGGTGCAGCTTGTCTACAGTTTACTGGCATAGTTCATGGCTCATCTTCATGCTACAAGCAAAAAAAGTATGTCAAACTATTACAAAGGATACACAGTATTTTTCACAATTCTATTGAAATCCTCCTTGACTTGAGGAACTCTATGAGCACAATACTATTCCAGAACACAGCACTTCTCATTGTGCTGCACAATATYGTATTCGTTAACTCGGCTGTTAGCAACCAGCAGTGAATTGCCTAAACTTCTAACAGCAATATGGATTAGTGGCAGCAAACCCAGATCCAGCACCCCCACCATACTTAGCAGCAGGATTTAATGTTTATCACAAGCTTTATAGAGAACGAAGCAATGTATGTGTGCGCGCATGTGTGTGTGTGTGTGTGTGTGTGTGTGTGTATAGTCTTTTAAATCCAAGGATCAGAAAGTCCACTCCAATCATTCTCCATCTCTCTCTAAGCCTTTGGCAGGTGGGAGTTATATCCATTTCACAGAAAAGAAACTAGATATACAGAAAGGAAAGAGCACAGAGCATCGCAATTCAATTCTAACCCCATAGCCTGTCTTCCCACCAAAACAGACTTTCAGCTATGCATGTGTTTCTTTGCATGACATTTTCCAATACAAAGAACACAGAAATGCTTACTGGCCATGGACCTTAGTTGGACTATTACATCAGAAAATATACACTGCTTCCAAGTCCACAGGTTAGCGTTTGTGCAATTCTATACGATACATGCTAGCAACATATTCTCTTATATTGTCCTTATCCCACCTGTAGTTTATTGTAGGAGTTTGACACACTTCAGGCATTTTTTCTTTTTTTTCTTTTTTTTTTTTTTTTTTTTTTAACATTTAGATGAATATTTGATTTTTTTTTCCTTTTAAAAAAGGTATTTAGATCATATCTGCACTTGCATCAATTAGTGTAGTGAAAAGTTGGGCACTGCAAATAGTATGAATGTTTGTACATTCTGACCTCTTACAGGACTAAGCTGGATTTCCCATTCCCTCACTTAGCCACATTCCTGAGGAGGCTTCAAGTCGACTAAAGAAAATAATGATGGCAGGTAAGCCCACTTTTAGCAGGTAGATATATARGAAAGCTGGCTCTTAATGATTGGGCAATTCACTCATTTTGTCCAAGTCCTCCAAAGTTCTCCCCTATAAAAATCTCCTGTTTTCATTTCACTGATCATTTTATCTCAGGTTAGCTGCACTAAATGCAAAGCTCCAAGAAAGCAGCACCAGAACAATTATTTGGAACAGTATTTCTTTTGCTTCTAAATGACTTCCCTCCCCTCTCCCCCGCTCCGAGGTCTTCTTGAAAAATATTTGCTAATAGTGACATCTTAAAAATATTACTTAATCTGAACCATGTTTGCAGGCTCTACAGCTGATTTGGGCTGGAAAAAAAGATGAAGAAGAGCAAAGTAACCTGCTTGACTGACTGACACAGATTGCAGTTGAGAAGTCCAATCTAGCAAATTAAGCATCACCACTGATGGCACTAGGTGCCTAAAGCCTCCTGTTGTTAATGTTATCTGCTATTGTTCTCTTTTTGCAAATGTTGTGCTCTAGAAAGTTCAAAAATATGTACGAATTTGGCTGTGTTTTCAGGATAGCAGTGTAAGTGAATAGAGAAAAAAATGCGAAAGAGCTAATGTTCCTGCAGATGTGAATGTGACTTCACGGAGAAAACAAATGAAAAACAACAACAACAAAAGCTCCAATTAAAAAAAAAAAAGTGACTCAAAATCCGTTAGTTATGAAAAATCAATACCRGAAGTTAATATATTTACCTTTCGTTTCTACACAAACGATGTGTAGTGATTTTATCACTTTTTGCATTTTATTTTTAAGATAACTTTCTAATTCTGTTTTCTTCCTTTTTCTATTTGTCTTTTTTCCTGGTGTTAGAGCAACTTCCTTTTCATAGTACTGAAGTCAGAAACAAGTGGTAAGAACTTCAAGATTAATAAAAACAGTTATGCTGTTTAAATGAGAAGAGTACCTCCATGAGGGCAAAATCTCAAAAAAAAAGAATCAAAAGCCATATATTAAATTTTACCACCTTCTTCTTCTTTCTTTTTTAAGTATATCTGAGAAGTCAGACAGGCAGATTTTTATGGATTTTCCTACTTGTTTGCCTAGGAGATCCGACCATTGCTCAGTCTCACTATTTATCAATTAATCTAGCATGCAGCCTCAAAGGAAAAAGGTCGACCTGTATTAAAAATTCATCCATCAAAAATTCATCAAAGACTTCAGCATTTTAACTCGTGAACCTTTGAACACCTGCACACTTGTCAGATCTGTGGTCATAGTTAATGGTGGAATCCATAGCTACTACAGTATCCATACTGGCTCTGACACGAGCTGCATGAGGAGACTTTCAGGCGGAAAGCACACCATTTCAGGTAAAAAAAATAATAATAAAATAATAAAATAAAAAAAAAAAATACATTCAGGCGCAGCACATAATCCAGTGACCACCCTGCTTTCTCAGGCTGTCCTTTGAACTGAGTCAGATGTCAGCTATGAGAAGTCAGTCAGATCAGACCCTTTGAATGATCAAACACTTTCCGGGGAGATGCTTTTTCTTCCCCCACACTATACATATCACTGTTCTYAGAAGGCACAAGTTTGCCACAAATGCAAACAAAACCATTAACTGCCATTATCATCTGCGGCCAAGCAAATTGAAGGCATTTAAYGCTGTCCAAAGCAAGGGAATGATTTCAGAAGCCCTTCTTTAATGTGTGAAGAAAGCTCTATAGTATATGCTGGAAGTTGGAGCTGGAACCTTCAAGTTCAAGGTAAAAACTCTGCTGCTTAACTAATGCACTGCTCATAGCTGTCATCATTAATTTATGTTAGCCTCTGTAAACATCAAGAGTATAATAGGCCAATTTCACAACTAAATATAGATGCACATTTTGCCCTTATATAAATGGCAGATTGCTGCTGTAGATCATCACTGCAGCAACACGTCAGTAAAGATGCACTGTTTGATGGTCTGATGCTCACACAATATATAAAACCAGTTGTAATGGTTGTTTGGAAGCAAAGTGTAACATAGCAGCAAAATTTCATTTGTTCCACAAACTCAGGATATATTAAGCTTGGCTGACAAAGACTGTTTGATGTGCTAAATCAGTTTGACCTTCATTTTTGCTTTATATTTCTCATTTAACACATGAAATGACCATTATTTTTTCACTATATAAGAAAATATCACAGAACTGATTTCTATTAAAATGCCTTCTTTCATTGTAGATAACAAAAATACATTTTTCCAACCGTTTTAACAATTATTGAAGAAATAATGTGCAACATATGAAAAAAATATAATACTTACATTAACTGTGTTTTTTTTTAATATCACAAGGACTTGAAATTCTTTTGTTTGGGTTTTCGTTCAAAATAAGAGGCATTTCCTTTATTTCGTTTTCAGTGTGAAAAAAATAGTTCAAAAATTATCTTCAGAAAGAAAGGTTTGTATATGTTTGAACTGATCATTAAATTGAATGTTTTTTCACCAATAAGCATCTTTGTTGTAACATTCAAATAAYGGGATTTACTTCCAAAGTGAGTCATTAGTACCTGATAATACRAAGCTGGCAGCTTTTTAAGAATCCCAAACTCACCATCGGACACGATCTTTTAAAACTAATGTATACTTTGATACAGCAACAATTAAGCAAGCTGCCATACGTCAGTTCAGACCTAAACTCCACAACCCGAACACCAGTTTTGATCTTCTTTGCTTTTTATGGCGAACTAAGCAATTGGCAGCCTCCTGATAATAGAGAAAGTGCAGTTTTATCAAGCAATTTTGCAGCGCCCAATAAACAGCACTTTACCTTGGAGCAACTTGTACATTTCACACCTTAAATTTCTATTTACCAAATCAGCTAATCACTTCACAATTGAACTTCTCAGAACAAAAAATTATCAATTAAAGTGGTTGAAACTCCTGCAAATTATCATTTAGGAATGAAGTAATTGCTTTCATCAGGGCAGAAAAGCCCGCCAGAACAGAAATGTCACTTCAGATTAGTGTTCTCACTCCTGAAGCTATGGATGACACAGCTGATATAAGACTAAATGCCAAGACCAATCAATTGCTTTTGTGGCTCTGTTCTGAGCTGCTGTAAAAGGGGCCATTTTCTAGGATCTACTCTTCATTATAGTAAATGCTATCTCCTTGGTAACATAATTCCATTTCTCATAAATTCCGTCTGAGAGCATTGTCCTAACAATAGATGTTTGTGGAAAAGAATGCTGTTGGTTTAATGCAAAGAAATTAAGTGTGAACGGCTGTCAAAGTACTATAGTTTACTTGTTCTTAAACATAAATTGAAGTCTTCTACATTTAAAAAAAAAAAAAAAAAAGAATACTTTGGAGGAAATGAATGTTCCGAACCAGTGTAATATTATTGCATTTGGAAGTGGTGTGTTTCTGATTGAGAGTTTAGACTTTTTTTTTGTATACATATGTTCTGTCTATAGTGGGCACACTAGTCCCTAGCAGAGATTTGTCAGATTAAGAGCGAGTAGATAAACACTCCACTTATTTCACAGCGGTGCAGTTAGGAAATGTGAAAYGGGAGAAGAAAACACGGCCTCATTATCATATGACATGCTATTTGTTAGCAGACTCATCTGTGTATAAAAGCCCTCTTTGAACCGAGCCCTCGCTGGAAATATCTGTATTTCAATTTGTATTGTTCAGCTTCCTAAAATACTAAGAATCTGAGTTATGGTCTCCAATTAAAAGGATATCTGAGAAGCTAATTTGGTGGAACAGCAGCAATTTCCTGAACTGCTCTCCTCATGACTGAAGTTTAGAAACAAATTCAAGATTACAGATTTTCATTCAAAACAGGATGAAAAGTATTCGTCTCTCAATGAGCACAAGCAATTCCAATTAACAACAACAAGAGTTATGAGACAGGAGAATATATTACCGAATATGTAAAGAAGTAATTCATTCAGCATTAAGATGAAAAGTGCACCTTTGCTATAGTCTTTTCCATGGGTAGCCAAGGAAATATCCCAGGTGCGCTGCCATCGGAATGCAAATGGAGGCCTGTCGGCAGGCGGCCTCCCAGCCGCACGGAGAGCTGCGCCCACGTGCTGCGCGTGGAGAACACAGGGGACAAGGAGGCCCCAGGTCACAGCGTGCTGCGCAGAGCCGAGGGCCACTTGAAACTACGAGGGCAGGTAGGTGTTAGTCCAAGCTATCGCCACACGCTCCCGCGGTGCCCTGCACAGGTTAAAGGAGCTCTGCGCTTYGGGGCTGGTAGCAGTCACTACGTAAACAAGTCACCGCATGAAATGAATAAGCAAAAGCCCAACTTATAAGTCAGATCTTGTTTTGGGGAGTCCTGTCATTAAGCAGCAGCATCTCCAATTCAAGGAGATTCTTCTCTGCAGCACTTGAGTCAATCTTTCAAAAATGAGATTGAGAAACTGCTGCTATTTTCTATACCTATACCAAATCTACGGCAGAGATTTTTACTGGAACAGTTATATCAGCTACAGCCATTATATTCCATAACATTATTCCACTGGTGGTACCTCTGGCATGAACCACCACCCTACTACTTTTTTATTTATTGGTATACGCTGTGACTGCACCAAGAGGTTTGTCTATAGCTGAAGAGTCTGAAAGCACAGCTCTGTCTTGATATGTCCGATACGTCCCATGTTCGTCCTCACAGAGGACTTAAGAGGGACTTTGTGACAATTGGCAGTATTTTCTGCAAYGGCCTCTTCCAAGCAAGTTCCCAGAGCCAGGAGGAGAGACCAGCATTATAACCTCTTTCGCTACTGTCCTATAAATAATGTCTTAGGTGGTGTACTCTCAGCTGCTGTAATGCCAAAATGCATCTGCAGGAAGGTAACATATGTTATCTCCCTAACCATTCTCATCCTCATCACCCTCATCCTCCCACAATTCTCACCTTCCCACCTAAAAGTTCTGTTTATACTGAMAGATCCAGGAGAGGCAAGCTGGAGTGCAAACACCACTACTTAGAACATTAAGATCTTTTATGAAGAAGGTGTACAGGAGATATTGACACTGCAATCYAAAGGAGCTCCTGCAGTTTAGAGACACCTCTAAGCTACCTGAAAACTGACAATAGAGCAACAGCAAGATAGACCAAAGGACAAGCTACATGTCCAATGCCACYCCTGAACCCTGGGCACCTTTTGCAGACCACCTGACAGAGGTCCTGCTGTCATCTATATTGAAGCTACTTAGTTCAAAGGTAGTTCCAGCAACCCCTGGGGGAGCTGTGGGGGAGGCAGACCTGCTGAGCCCTCAAGACCGCGCAATGYGTTGAAGATTCCCATCTGCAATCTCAGGACAACCCTGTTTCCTGTGCGAGTCTCCAGCAGCTCATCATTGGATTTGCTGAAGCTCATCTTTCCAGAAACAWAAGCTCTGCTCTCACAGGCACAGTGCTAGCTGTGCTATGAACACAACTCTGTGGAGTGAATGAGCAACGGGGCCTTTCTTTCACTTCTAGGCCAGCAGCTTGAATCCCGAGCCAGTGAAATTAATGTGAATTAATTCCAGCAGAGCACAAAACTGCAAGGACAGCCCAGGCAGGCATCTCTTTCACACACACGGAGCAAAGTGCTGCGTACTACGGTCTACTTATTGCTTCCCAAGGCAGGCAACAGTCTCCAACAAGTTCCCTTGTAGAGGGGCTACATTTACTTTCTACTTACACCGATGGCAGAACCTACATTTCTAACTGCTGTGCAAACACAATTTTCATACCTTTAGTAGAGTTACAACAGACTAAAAAGTTTTAAGAAACAGAAACAAGCAAGTGCATAGGTTTGGACGCAGGATGCTTACCTAACTTTAAACATAGAGGCAATTCTTCCATAATTAGCATTAATACCTCTTTTCCTAGACTGGCTTCACACATGCTACCTGTTTGTTGAAGGATACCCTTCAGGGTACCCGTTGAAGAACTTGTTTGTTGCTGCTTAACCATTCTTACTTCCTAAGGAGAAGAGAACAAGGTAGACTTGCCAAACACTGCAGAACGTTACAATCAGTTTAGGACAAGGGACCCATACCCTCAATCCTAAACACAGTTTACGGGCAATCAGATAGAAAAGTATGTGTTTTCACAGCTGGGATTATAGCTGAACAGATCGGCAGCACTAAGTTTCACAAAACAGCATGTCACTGTGTGCACAGCACTCCATCAGTCTCTTCTTTGCTCTAATCACAAACTGCTTCCTGTTTTTGTCAAAAACATTAAAAAAATCAAATGGTAAAAAACCCAGAAGCGTAACACAAAGAGTTATAGAACGTACAAAAGAGACATGACGTTGTTACACTTTCGGCAGCTTTAGTGCAATGAGATAATTGATATCCACTGTTAGGAAGAGAAAGAATTTCTCCCTTATTCACCGTCCACCCTGTTTCCTGGTGAAAGGCAACRACCAGGTGACCATTTGGTTGAGACCATGAACAGCCAGCCCCTCGGGCCTCCAGCCGAGCGGTTACCACCATCCTTCCCTACTCGTTTTAGAAGTTTATGGACACTTCCAGCAGACTCACAATCTAATTTCTAGTTATGTTTTTCAGGCTTAGCAGAAGAGACTTCTCCTCAGGAACCAGATTATTTGATTAGCTTTGCCTTCATGCTACAGGCTTTTTGTAACCGAAGTAGGGATACAAAACCTTTCCCTTCAATGCACACATCTTCCATTACAACCCTGTAACTGGAAGCAGTAACACGTGGCCAACAGCTTCAAAGACTTAACAGCAAGACAAATCTCCTGTCTACAGTAACACTTGCCTCCATYCTCAATATCTAACTACAAGCAACCATAGCAATGTCCTAAATCCACCTGACTATATGTATCAAAGGGAATAAAATAGTTATCAGTAGGTGTAGCATCCCCTTCAGAGCTTCACTGGTCAAATGAGAGAGGAACATTACAATTATCTATGGACTATCTTCATTAGGCAGCTCATAGGAAGTTACCCCATAATTTCCACAGTTCTGAATAACATACCCTTGAATTAGATGGCTTCCTGTGCAAAAATACCAATCTTCATTTGAAAGTTTGAAGAGGTAAAGATTTTAGTAGTACTAAGCAGCTGCAATGTTTAAATTACCCTCAAAATGTTCATTAACATTTTGCATTTTATTTCCAGCTTCAGCTTTGCTGACTGCAGCTTTCACTCGCTGGATCTTGCTTTTTCTTTGTCCACTAAACAAAAGAAACTCCAAATATCTGCTATCTTCTTCCTATTTGGGTAATTACAAGCCATGATCAAGTCACCCTTTTAACCTTCCCCTTGATAAGATATATTGATTGACTACACAAACTCAGCCTTTGTATGCGTTTTCCACACTTCATTTTAGCAGTACTATCCTTTTTTTTTTTCCACAACATAATTTGTTTCAAAAATTTCAACACTGGATGCAGTGTAGCAGTCATCAGCRTGTAACAACATTTTCCAAGTTCAATATTTCAGTTCATATATTTAAAATTACATTAGCCCAAACTTGAAACASCATTGCACAGGGCAATACTGTCCTGCTATTTGTAAGAAGACTTAAAGCCTTTCAAGTTAGGAAAAGACAAAGAGATAGAGCTAAGACCTATAATGCAATTGCACATTTATCCCAATATTTCATTCCTGGCCACTGATTACTATTTATCTTTCAGAATTAGAAACAGATTTATAAGTTCCATAGGCTATAGAGTAGGGAAAATGAGAGAAAACTGGTAATTCCTAGCTAAAGAAGCCCACATCTTTTCTCCCAGCCATCTAGAATTATCTCTGTGTTATCTAGACTGATCGCCCGCAAGCATTTCTTCATTTTATTTCGGGGGGATAAGGCGATCACTTGCACTGACTGCACCCAGACAGGCCTTTTATTTATTTTTTATTTATTTATTTTAACACCACCTCAGAATAATWGATCGAGTTAAAAATGACAAAAGTTGGAAATAAGCAGAGACATGACATTCTGTAAAAATTTCCTTTTTCTTCTCAGTAAAACATACACATTTTATCTACTGCAGAYTTTTTTCTTCCCAGTCTCCTCCTCTTCCACCTCTCCTACCCCCTGAAACGAATTGAAGAGGAGAAAGTTTTCACGATTCCTCCCCCTGCACTGGGGGTTTGGATTTAAGGGATTTYGTTTACCCACAACACTTCCAATCAAGCCATACTTCAAAAATGCAGTGGTGGAAGAACAACTTTACTCCATCCTCATTCTGCTATAAAATGAGGTTTTAAAATCAGTCAGTTTTTAAATTAATCTGACTTGGACCACCTTTTTTTGTCCTAACATCCTAGCACCTTCCCTGGCGTTAAGGAGCCAGAAGATCCTCTCATCCCTGTAAGCCACACCGGGGAACAGGAGCAGAGACAGAGACTATTCAAGCGCACAAACACAAACCACTGAGGGTAAATACAAACTTTGTCCCAGATAGTTGGTGGCAAAATACAATCATTCCTCAAAGGCCGCCAAAAAACTTTCATTTTTCTCTTCACCATGAAAACTGCACTATTTGTTCAATGGGAAAAGTATGTCGAGGCCTCAAAAGCATTGGCCATGCCAGTGTTCAGCAACTCCCTTTCCCATCAGCACTGGAGCATCAGATTTTGGCATGCTCAGTTCATATCCCGAGTGCATGTGTGCCATGAGATATATCTATGGCCATGGTTTTGATAATGAACTCTCAAGATAATCCACTCAAGCCATTATTCACATAGATATTGAAACCATATAGAGTAAGTAATGTGGGATTTTCAACATCACCCACTACCTGCATAATCCTGTTCCTARTAAGATGAAGCCCTGGACGTGGCGTACGCCACCTTACTCTAAAAACTGTCATCACGGGGGTGAGCTCAGTCGGTAAACCAGGAATACTCTGGAGTCAAAAAGAAATAAATTCAATATACCAAGAGGAAATAAATCCAGTATACCTGTAAAACCTGTGTGGGGCTTGCCTGGTCATCATGCAGGCTCATGGGACAGGGAAAGGAGCGCAAAGACCGCTAGTAATAGCTACTATGTGGTGCTCAAAACTAGCAATTGTATTGGGTTTAAATAGAGAAAAGAAAGAGGAAAAGGAGGAACCATCACAAAGAGCTATTATACCTGACGGGCTTTGCACAAGACAGATGAAACCTGAGCTTCAGTATTCAAAACAGAAAGGATACAATCATATGTCTGGTTAACTTACAGGAAATAGTTCCAGAGACAATTTTATACTAACTACAGTGATTTGAGCAATTTTTAAAAATAATACCAGCCAATTTCTCTCCATTATACTCTGCTGGCAGAAAATAAAACATTTTTCTTTGAAATGATTGCCTCTGGTTTTGTTAAATCATGCAGCCTGTCAACATGTGGTCACCAGTTTTACATGATCTTTCTGCCTCTGCAAAAGAATGAATTTGCAGCCTGATCTCTGATATAAATATGTAATCTGGCATCAGTTAAAGCTATTTCTATTACTACAAAGACGACAGGTAACTGAAATATTGTAATATGAAAAAATCTCCTAGTAAGAACAATACATTTAGAATTCAAATACAACAAGGTTTTTGTTATTATTAAATRGCAGTCCTGGCAAATCTTGCTACTGAGGAATTAGAAGCAGAAAAAAAGTTACAATTGAAGTCTAATTTTGTCACCAGATGTGCCTGCCTGACTCCAAAGGACAATGTGGACCCTTACTGTTAAGTGATTCTGTAAGAGTAAATATTTGAAAAATAAGATGAGGAAAAAAAAATGTGGACTCCTTCCCTTTGGTTTGCAGTTATTTCAACAGGCTCACAACAGCTGAAGAAATTAAACCATCTCCAACCTTTTGCTGTCAAGTGGGAATCATGTACTAATAATCCTGTATCTTTTTTGACTGGGATAGGTTCACATCCCAACAATGTGACTAAGCGTTTGAGAAAAGTGCAAGGAGAGCAAAACCCCAGAAAGATAAAATATTTAATAAATTTATGTTTAATTAACCTTTACGAGATACTTTGTTTTGCTGAGGGAATTTGTCTATGTTGTACTCATTTTACACAAGGGGTTTCAAGGTTGCTTTCTTTTCTAAACTCCTTGGTATATTGGGCATATCATACCCCACATATCTTTTCATATCTGCTTAGGAACGAAGAGATACAGTCAGTCTTGGTAATTAAATCATGACTATTCTGACAATAGCAGGTTCTGTAACTTCAGCTTATACAGCCTGTATTTGCATTTGCAGGAACGCCTACGTCAAGGAAACACGATGGGAAATACCTTGCTCTTACAAGGAAGGAAGACAAAAGCTGAAGCTCGAGCATTGCCCCAACTCTGGAGAGTCAACAACACGTCTGTGTGATGCTTAGTGCCTTCCAGGYGCTCGAGGACTCCACTGAGCAAGAGGGTTTACTACATTGTTAATAAGGTGCAAATAGTAATTCCCACACCACTAGCCTGCTGACAGATACTACTGACATGACAAAAGGGATCTCGACTATTCTGCTCCCATAACCTGTGTCAGGGCTATCGAAGATACATCCAGGTGTGCTCCAGCTTATGGCCATCCCCTGCAGAGAACAGGATTCTCATAATTGCCTCTAGCACCCCTGAAAAGTGACAGCCACAAACACACCAGGGACAGCACTAGGATTCTGGCCAAGTCAAAGAAACTTCTTCTGCTGACTAGTTTCTAATTGCAATGACACAAATACTAAGGATGTTTGGAGGCTTCTGCTAATGGCCAGTATCAAATGAGGTACTAGGCCAACACGCAAAATTGCAGGGAGATTTGGAAACTAAAAACTAATGACTGGATGACAAAAACAGAATAAGTTACATCAGGGTAAAAGTTTCATTTTCAGGATTCCTAAAGATTCGTTAGGACCTACAACCCCTAAAAATTAAGTATTCTTGTGCCAATTTCAGAAGTCTTATTTAAAATATTTTGAGTTCAGTTTACATTAAAATCTCAAATAAAATAGCATGGATGCTTTGTGTGGCCATCTGCTACTCTCATCAAGTGTCTCTAGTGACGAAAATGAGGATTCTAGTAGTTTTACTGTGGAGATAATTGAAGCCTTTCTAAGAATAATTTCTATTCAGTTCTTTAGAGCCAAATTTTGCCCTTGGATCTGCACTTTATCTTGTAATATTGGAACATGGTTCTTGTTTGAGCGGTTAATATTGGCCTATGTGTATAAAACGTGAGCTTSTAGCATTCTTTCAGCCTTCTACAAAAAGCTGAGAGAATATGCATTATATATTTTGGCAGATGCTTTTAGGGCACACAGAGCATGCTTTTACATAATTTAAATTGTATAAATGTGTATATCGAGGATTGACCATCAATGATCTGAGTTTCTAATTTCACTCCTATCACTAATTTTTAGTCTAATCCGGGGCAAAACACTTACTTGACTCATATCCTCACAAAAAAATGCTCTGAGATTGAGGTTATATGATCCTTTTTCAAATCCTCACAGATCCCAACCCTGCAAACTTTATTCACAAAACTAATCCATTCATTTTAATGGGATTATGCAGAGATTTCTTGCATAAATCAGCATTTATGTCTCAGGCCCATGCAGACACGTCCAGGCTGTGGGCTAGGTGACAACAAACTGTGGTGTCTCAACAACAACAAGCTGCAGTCTTGAAAATGTATTTTTTAAGAGAACATAGAAGATATTGATTAGAAGATGCAATCCCTGAGCCACATACTTTTAAAGCCTAAGTACTTGAATCCACCTCATTGCTATGGGATGCTGCCTCCCACTGCTTTTCCTGCAGCTGTTGGAGCAATGCTCATATGAGCTGGGAATGCTCCAAGAAGCTGCTTCCCTTCTTCTGCTACAACCAGCTTTCTGACTGGCCCCATATCACKACATATCATACTATATCATGTCATGGGAGATAGCTGCTATTCAGCTTGCCCCTCTCAATAAAGCCAACAGAAATCTGAGCTCATTTGGTCTTAAGGAAGCATTTCTTCGAGGATATGTTTCATTTTCCCCAGCATCAATAAAACAGCCCAAGGAAAAAGAAAGAAGAGAGAAGAAAATACCTCCTGCTTTCTTCTCAGAGGCTCATGAGGTTAGCTCCGTGCCTGCAGCCCCATGGGCAGACTGGGAGCAGCTGGTGCACAGAGAGCTCCCAGTGGACTCCGACCCACGCRGACGCGCAGGTCCTGGCTGTACTCGCCACACCACCTCCTGAATCCTCCTTCCAACTACAGTTGGGGGCAGGAGGCCTCCAAAAGGAACAAAAGCAAAAACAACTGCGTAAAGCAAGCACAACAGATGTAAGAAGCTTTTTTTTTTTTTCCCCCAAGCACTGGCTGCATCCTCTTGACTTCTAAAATACATTTAGTCCGTGGCTTGAAACAGCTGGACAGCAGCGATACAGGTATCATTTCATATACTACTGACAATGTTATATTTGGGAGCTGTGGAAATGAATAAATAATAAGATCCTCGCTACACAAACACATCAAAGTGGCATAAAGTAGCATTACTACTGAAAAAAAATCACTCTCCTCATAACAGCAGCCCCACACTCCCACTCCTGTATTCCCCGCYTAGGGAACCTCTAAGGCTAAAACCAAGCAATTCTTACTGTTAGTTTAACAGAATCCTTAATTCAGTTTACCAAGCGGAAATACAAATGCTTATGTCCATATAAGCAAGGGTGGCACYGAATGAGTGAGAACACATCCCTCGAGCAGCATCAGCTTAACGCATTCATGAAGGAGAGGCTGCAACGGGAGCAAGACGACACACTCCACACAGTAAAGGTTGCCAGAGCATAATTGTCCAACTGGAACCAAGCCAAAGCCACCATTCCTTTAGAAATGTTTGCTTAGAAGTATGAAGAGTGTGAAAAATTAGTGATCACAGTCCACTGATATTTTAAATTCTATCAGTAACCTAAGGCAGTGCTGGGACAGTGGCTTATTTTGGACTTTGGTGGAAGTCAACCATATATTGAAACCACAGTTGCAGACAAAAATATATTTCAATGTAATTGAGACCATATGCTTCTATATCTCCATTCAGTAGTTCACTGCGTATAAATAATACGCAGAAAGCCAATGATAAGCATGGCAAGTACGGTGCTAGCCAACTTCCTGAACTACCTTCTCATGTGATCTTAAGTCCTATCTACGCCAGGTTCCTCAAGGCACAGATCACTTCATTTCCTACCCAGTTATTTACAACAAGCACTAAGTTCACTTGCTAATTACTTCTGCTTCCAGGTTTGAAAGCAGTTGTTGGTTTGAAATCTTCTTATCTAACTCTAGTCTAACACTTTCCTCACTTGAACTTTTGTTCATATACAGCAAAATCTTTGAGATAGCTAGGGKTTTTTTTTAACCAGGATTTGACATGGGTTAAACTTGAGTTTAATTCAAACATTCTGCTGCATACTCATGTCCTATGACTATAGTCTTTAGATACGAAAAAAACAGCAAGCAATTGTCATAACGTCTGAACCCTTGCAATATCCAAATTCTTCTAGACGCACATACAAAAATAAGCATATTCAGAAATACAATCTTTCCTCTTTTTTTTTTTTTTTTTTTTTAAGAATGGAGCTCCACTATCAAGAGCAAGAATTGCAATTAACAATGCTAATTTGCAAATATATATAAATAAAAGTCCCAAGCGTAGGGATTTTTCCTGTACCTTTCCCCTTCCTTTTTTTTTTTTTTTTTTAACTTTCTCTATTTAACCTTTCAATGAAATCAGAAATTCTTTTCCTACCCTGAATTACATCTGATTGAATGTAGCTTAGCAGAGACCAAAGTCAGCCTCATCAGGCCCCTCCTATCATCTCTTTTGCKCCCCCCTTCCCCACCCCCTTTTGGTGACAATCGACAGCAAGGGTCCTGTCCTTGTCATCCCAGGCCACATATTGAAGGTGCAAGGAAAAGGCACAACACTGGGGATTGCTGCTTGAAATAATGGTATAATCCACCTCTTATTTGGCTGCCTAATTACAGACATAGGCTCCCTCCCTCTACCAGAGCTACGTTAAAAGTTATTAGGCTTTTAACAAAATCTTCTTCTATAGTTTTAGCAACATTTTAGACATAATAGGAGTTTTTTGTTGTTGTTGCTTTTTTTTTTTTTTTTTTAAATGGCTCATCAAGTATTCCCACCCCCAAGGAGACACAAGTTCACTCAGCAGACAAGTAATATCCTTCACCATCCTCCTTTCAGTGCCTTTTACTCCCTTCTCCTCCAAACAAATGCATTCAGTGCAAGATGTATTCCTCATTACAAACCCTCTTTGTCAGGGGAGCTGGCGGTCACAGAGCCTTTCCAACGGCCCCGGCTAACGCTCTGGGCTGTTTCCAGCTCTGGAAGGAATCCCGTCCTCTCCGCGTGCCTCCCCCTCTTCCATGAGCTCTGCTGTGAGCCACAGCCTTCAGCCTGGATGGGAGGTGAGACTACCCAACATGATGCCCCCTCCTATAAAGCTCGAGTTATGCATTTGGGTGCTCCTGCTGACATTATATGCTTTTCAGCTCTCTATTTCCCTCTATTATGTATATTCCCACTATATACATATGGAATAAAATCACAGAATGATTGAGGTTGGAAGGGACATCTAGAGATCATCTAGTCCAACCCCGTGCTACAGCAAAGACACTCAGAGCACGGGGCACAGGGCRGCATCCAGGCGGGTTTGGAAGACCTCCAGAGAAGGAGACTCCACAACCTCCCTGGGCAGCCTGTTCCAGGGCTCTGTCACCCTCACAGTGAAGAAGTTCTTCCTCACATGGAGATGGAACTTATTTTTCAATTTGTACCCCTTGAGCTGTCACTGGCCACCACCAAGAAGACTTTGGCCCATCCTCTTTACATTCTCCCCTCAGACATTTGTATGTCTATAACCTGGCCTTTTGAATCTGAGCTCAGACTCCAGAAGGTGGTGATTGCTTAAGGTGGGTAAAAGGAAAGCAGACTTCAGCAAGGCCTTCAGCTTGGTCTCTCCAAGGGTGCTTATAGCTAAATTGGTGAGACACAGGTTGGATAACTTCACAAGAAGGAAGATGGAAAACTGGCTGGGCCACCCTGATCAAAAGGCTCCTACCAACAGTACAAAGTCCAACAGGCAGCTGATCTACYGCCCGTGTCCCTCAGAAACCTATATTGGAGACAACACCACTAAGATGTCAAATTTCTCACGAAGTTACAGAAAGGCAAATGCAAGATCCTTCACGTGAGCTGGAATAACCCCCGACAACAGCACAAGGCTGTGCACAAACTTTGCAAAAAAAAAGGGGCTAAAACTCCCAGTGAACACAAGGTTGATCATAAGGCAGTGATGTAGGTTGTGAAAAAGACAGCAGCCACATCCTGGGCTGCACTAGCAAGATGGGAAGCGATTGCTGCCTTTTTTCCAGCGCTAGTGAGTTTTGGSATCTCCAGTACAAGACACACATGGACATACTGGAGAACCAACAGGAAAAAGTTACCAAGGAAAACAGAGCTGCAGCAAGGCTGTGAGAATGGGGCTTGTTCTTAAAAAGGCAACGACAGGCAGATCTCACTGCTGTCCACAGCTAATTAATGGGATGGCAGGGAAGACTGAGCAAAGGTGCTCAGCGACAGGCTGTCATTCTCTGMGCACCCTCTTGCCCAGCAAAGTGGCATCCAGAATCAGTCCATGGCAAAAGATGACGTGAAAACCTTGTGACCTCGTTTAGATTAATCCTTTTCTCCTCATAACCCTGGAATACGGGCATACCCTTCCCTCATTATTAGCTCTTTAAATTAAGAGCAGATAAGTCAAGGGATAAAACACACTGGAGTATGTTACAACTTCACTCTCCAAGACAGAATACAGTAACTATAAAAATCAAGCAATAGTTAGTGATTCTCTGAATAATCTATTTTCCATTCTTTCACAATACATGATTAGTAGTGATAATTTCAAAGCTCCAATTCGCCTCTAATTCAAAAGCTACATTTTCTGACAGCAAAAAGCAGGGGCCATATGAGTAAGCTTTGCAGATGGTCCAAAAAAGTTATTTAATTCTTCATCAGCTAGTAATAAACAGCTGCATTCTTGTGTCTTTTCTGCTTTTGTTTTATGTGCCACAATGTATAAGCTTATTTTTTGAAAAACTGAGAACATACAGAATATTCAAAATACATTGTACTGAAAATGTTGCTTAATTGGAGATAATGCAAAATGGCAAAAGAAGTCTTATAAAACATGTGGAAGACTGGAGACTGTAAGATGGAACTGAAAGAATCCACAGTCTTTTTTGCAGCTTAATTTCTCATTACTTGAATGAAAAATAATAGCTTTTTTTTTAATAAAGGAAATTTCCATATTCAATCTGACCTGAATTCTAACATTCTCTGATCACACTTGACAGATGTTCTTTGAATTATTTTATAGCTCTCAACCAGCTTAGTACTTTGCAAAAACCACACTGCTCCCCGCCTCCTCCCCAACCTAACACGAAAACTTCCAAGTTTGTGTATGTTTTAATAACTATACCYCTAGATTCCTATCAAGATCCTTTTCCCCCTGCCATGTCCATGCCCTGAGTGGTTGTAACTTAGACTACATTCGCAAAAGAGAAAAAAAAAATTGCATTACATTACTTCCCAAAATGGAACAAACTATTAGACCTTTATTCTGGTACTATTCCATTTACTTTCCAGCTTTGCTGCCACGGAGGTATTAGTGAGAGGTGTATTTTTTTCCACACTACTAGCAAATAGACTTATTCCAGCAGGGGATAGACCAGTAAATGTTTGGTTGCTTAAGCTGACTCCAGCCAAACCACTATTTCCATTTTGTTCCTATTATTTCATTTCAAAGTAATTTTTTTCTTCAAATAAACAGAAGATTTAGTAAAATCACCACATAATTATGTGGAACAATACAAAACACTATTTCAGAATATTCTAAGCTATACATAGGTAGAATTTTATTACCTGAAAGATGGAAGATTTAAAGAGAGTTTTAACAATTTTTAGAATCATCTATTTTTCCTCAGATCTTCAAAGCATGTTTCTGAAACCATTGCTTGATGAAATATGAAAAGCTAAGAGAAAACATGCAATAAACCTAGCAGTGTGACTTTTTAAAACCCGTTAAGCAAGTTAAAAATCTCAATCCTAGCGCAGTACCTTCTATTACCAAAACGCTCCTGTGTTCCTGTTCACCTGCAAATCCGCATTTTTGGCTAGTTAACCAGCAGTCGAATTCACAGCTGGCAGCTAGGCAAACAATTACCTAATCTGCATTAGAACTGCTGAAGTTTAAACATTTGGACCTAGAGAGTACATTTCACTATTGCTATAACGAATTACATGGTCAGATTCTTTACTATTCACAGCATTTTTAGCACAATTGGGCTTGGGTTTTTCTCTCCCCCCCTCCGCTGCCTCCTCTTTATGGAAAAAGTAGGTCTTCAATTCTAACTATTTTAGTGAAATGGATTCTTACTAAACAGAAAATCTAATTCTATTATACGATATCTCATTTTCATTGTCATAGAAACATGAAAAATACAGAATTTTGTTTAACATTTCATTCTTATTGTTCTTTTTTAAAGCATAGGACCTCTAACAGTGGCACAAAAGATTCATCTGCAGAAGAACTGAATCCTGGACCTTCCACACACRTTTTAGCTGGGTGGGAGAAAAAAAATCTGACTGATTATGCTCATCTTGATATGCATAGATGCAAAGTGTGTCCTTCTCCCTGGAGCATGCATTGGCATCTGAAGTAGAACATTTGGAGGCAACAGCTTTTCAGGCATCAGAAATGACAGAAGCAAGAGCACAGGTAGACTCTTTGGATACAGTTCTTTGACCCACATTCAATTAATCCACACAGTTCCTGCTCTCTACCCAACACTAGAAACTGCACAGAAATTGTAACAAAGCTCGTAACAGTCTTATGTTTTTTTTTTTTATTAGAGAAAAAAAAAGGCAATAAAAAGGGACTATTTGCACATTTAAAGAAAATCCTAACAAACACCGCATTCCAAATACTTCAGTGGGGCCCTGTCTCCTGGCGAGCAGAGCTGTGAGACCGGGCGGTCCAAGCCTAACTGGWGGACGAGCGATGAGGGCAAATCCAGCACAGCCATCGCATCCCGGTCCCACGCAGTGCTGGACTGCACAGCTCATCTGGGCACCTAGCACATGCTGAATTAAGATATTGTTACAGCTTGGCGACTTCTGATGGAAGCGTTTTTTTCTGAGTCCAGGTATATTAAGCGCTGTGGTGCTGCTCTCACAGCAGAGTAGTTATCACCTGGGGCAAGGGGCTAGGAAACAACTTTTCTCAAGGCAACAGATTGCTTATAAAAATAAGTTTATCCACAAACACATGCTCATACATGGTATACACATACACACAGAAAGAAAACAACACTGGATTATATCACTTTGAAGAGGAGTCCTACGGATCTTTCTTGGATGCTTGCTTTTTGCCCTAGTTTGAAGTATGCACTCAGTATAAATGAATGCATCGCACAGCAACTTGGATGGGGAAAAGGAAAGCTCTGAGCAGTGACACTATGTGCCCGTGGCCATTTATATCACTTGCAGGAACTCAAATTATGGAATACTTATGTGTCAAAATGTTTATTTCAATCAGTGCTTGATAGATACATGCCAAGAATTCAAAGACTACAGCAGTCWCCAGAAGCCTTTCCACTTATTTCTGCAGTCTCTGAATAAAGTCTGCAATGGGATTTTGAGGATATCTCTCAGTTGCATAGAAATATGTAAAGAAAATAATATAAAAAAATAGATGCCTCAAAAATATGCACCCTTTTGAAGAAAGTTTTTACGAGATATTTTACAAAATTCAGGTAACATATTGCTGACTCCCAAACTCAATTCTCTCTCTCRGTGTTAATCTTAGATAAGAGATAGGATTAAATACACCTCACCTTCCCTCCTCCTCTCCAATCCCCCACACTTTTAGAAAATACATCATTAGAATCTCTGCAAATTCATCTCAACRTACTAATGACCCAGTGTTTTGAATGCTGCAGCCCATGGAACTGCAAACATCAGGACTTAACTAATCATAATTGCTTTATTAATTTGCTTAGGAAAAAAAGCAGAAAAAGTTCTCCTAGATAGTTCTAAGATTTCCCAAAAGTGAAAGCTCCAAGACCTGTACCTCTGTATAGGTTACATCTGTATTAACATTTCTTAAACTAAAAAAAAARAAAAAAAGGAATTAAGTTCTTTCTAACACACTTGTGTATAATAAGCATTAGTTCTTTTATAGTCACTATAATAAATGTTGCCAAAAATAATGTCTGGTTGTAAGTAGCAGTTACGACACAACAGAAAGGAAATTAAATTTGCAAATTTCTAACCTACATTCTATCTCCCTTCAATGAATGTATTTGATATGGGCTTGATTCCACAGGATGTTTAAGTACATTGATAGTTAGAAGCTCATGAGCAGTGTCATTGAGGTCAATGAGACTCATTATGTTTTAAGTTACATACATCTCTAAGTGCTTTTCTGGACCACAGCCTATATTAACTATTTTATACAAAAGTACAGCGTAGCATTTCATAAAACAGAAAACACCACCTTAAAGGATCTCGTTAATCATGTCAATGTTCTTAGGGTTTGATATATATCTCTTAATAACTGCAMGGAAAAGCTTTCTGGGATCTTGTGCAGGAATAGTATTTTAGGGATGGAATATGTCAGCAGCATACGATAATCTGTGTGGAACATGCCAGAAATGATGGAGAAATTAAGAGTACAAGTTCAGTGTTTCGGTGCCTTMAGATAAATATGACATCAGGCATAATTCAAGGTGTGAACACATTTGCAGATCCCCCTCAAGAGACTTTATGTCTTATTTTGGAGGGGAGCTTTGAACAAAATTTTAAAAAGGATATGCATATCAGGGGAAAATTCTCATAGATGGAAGAGAAAGCCACAGACTGAGACTGCTCTGAACAATCTCCAAATTAATCTCTCAAACTGCACACAATACAATCAGTCTAAATAATGAATGCCTCAAGAGAAAAACTTCAAAATAACTTTCAGTTTATATCCAACCTCTGGCCACTTAAAAACACTCCTCCCCCATTTCAGCTCTAAGGATTATCTTGGGAGATATTCCTTCTTCAGTACTGCTGAGCTTTCGATCTCCATTCCAAACTTTTGGATATTAAGGACTTGGTTGTTTTAGCTCACACTGGGGGATAAAACAGCACTGTTTGGTTATTTACGCTAAACAGCGTTTCACCGACACCGGCCTTTAGACATTTAAGCCTAATTCATAGCTCTCTTAAATGTTAACAACTTCCAAAACATCTTGCTTTCATCATAATATTTCTCCTTTCTCCTAGAATACCCTTTTTCATTTATTTTTGTTCCTTTACAGTTAATCTTGCATTGATTACTATTTATATTTAGAGTACCATAAAACTGAAAATGCAACTTTAACGAGCTCTAAGATAAGTCAGATAATTCGGGTACTGGGGGATCGTTCTGTGGGAAGTTCCACATGTGCCTTTTCTTTAACTGAAGCAAAAACCTTCCTTGGAAAGAAAAACATTAACTCTTTTACAATCTAACGCTTTGCTAAAGGAAAATATTTTTCCTTTATTCCATGACACAGTTAACTGAGAGAAACAATAAAAACTGAGGGAAAGAATAAAAACACTCTGCTTGTTTTACAGCTTTTTAAAAGTATCTTCAAAGAATACAAGAAAAAAATACATATTTGGGAATAGCAAGTTGTAACCTCCTAGCCTTATACCAGCTATGATCTCTGACAGTTGTGTGCTTCCTACAATGCTGCTATTGCTCCAAGACTGTATGAAAAATGATGACTGAGAATACAGTCCATCAGAAGGCAGCATTTTTTCAGGCCAGCAGGAAGCCAAGGGGAAGGGCCAGCCAGCTAGTCTGTAAAGGAGACTGAACAAACGATACGCTGGAAACAAAATTTCCAGAACAGAGTTGTCAGCAGGGGAAAAACTCAAAGTTGCCAACCAGCTGAAAACAAAAACAGGGCAGGAAAGACCAGACAAAAAAAGCAGAAGCTCAGAGAAACATCTGAAAAGGCCAAAAAGCAGAAAGGCCTGCACTAAAGAGACAGGGACACGTGACGTGAGCAGCAGATGAAGTGGAAAGCAAGTAAGAAAAGTCAAATTCTTGTTTCTGGGACAGACCCACGCACACGTGAGCGTGGTGGGAGAGAGGTCAGTGACTTCTCCATGCCAGCTCCAGGATGAGGCCTTTGGCCCTTGGCCCCGAAGTGTCGCTCAGGCTGCCTCAGACACAAGTGCACTCACCACTGCTCGGCTGCACCTACGAACTTTGCCTGTAAATTATTATTAATCTAATACTGCAGAGAAACATTTTAAAGTAAGCCTATTGACTTATTCCAACAGAATCAACATTTCCATAGATAAAGATTGGAAAAGCTCCTCGAATCCCTTGTATTTAATCTGATTTTGGCAAAGTGACATTTGGAAACAACATACCTCAAAATTTGTGCAATAATTCCATAATTAGGGTGTTATAATGCAGTAAATGATGAAACATTTTCTTTTAATTATCCATTTAGTATGATCAAAGACAATGCTGTGTGTGCCATTTCTGCCAAATATGAAASGAGGACTGAGAAAACACCTGACTTCTAGGAATTTATGAGACAAAAATGAACAAACTGATCAGAGGATAAAACCATACTAAACAGACACAAACTCAATGGTCTCTGAGCATTATTGTTGGTAAAACCATATACTGTAATTATTTCTCTAAAGTCAATGTGACACCACGGAGTGCTAAATATTCATTCTTTGGAATAAATATGAATCTAGAACTATTCATCTTTTTTCAAACATCTGACATGCTGCATAAACAGAAAGTATATATGATTTTTTAAAGTAAACAATACAATAAGTGATTTATTATGCAATTTATCTCTTTCCATCTCTGTGCTGTTCATAACTCAGATCTGCACAGGGCAGTTCATATACCATTAATATTTCCCAGATGTGTTTGACTTTAAGGCCATGATCATTTTAAATGTTTTAAAATGTATGCCATTCATCATTAGTGTTATGGTGGTGTCATTCGCATTATTACAGTTAAGGTTGGGTCAGCAGTTCCATAAGCTCTTATTTTCAGGGGTTCAGAACTTGGCAGTAAGAAGTGGCTACAGGCTGAAGCTTGGCAGAAAACATCCTGGCTTGGGAGCAATTATATATTTTTTTTTTTTCTGAAAAGGCTAACAAAGGATGTGGACTTGAAATTCTGTAAAAGAAAAAGAAAAGTGTCCATGGTTTTAGGACACAAATTCTGCTGGCAAGTCTTAGAACTTGTTTTTGCRAAGGAAGGATTAAAGCCAAGGAAATGTTCTGGGAGAGGAGGAGGAGAGGGCAAGCTGGTGAGGGCACAGACAAACTACTATTATTTTGAGAAACTCAGCTGTGTATATCTCACTTTTCAAACAATCAATCAATCAACAGAGCAGGGCAACTCAAGATCATCTGTAGCACCTGGGTATTGTTGCACATGACTCCAAACAGCACAATGAGCACTTGAAAAAGTGAATTACCTGAATGTGTTTTTCCTCCCTTGGCAATATCAGGATAAGCTTCCATTTAAATGGTCGTGTTTGATTGCTGCCTCATTCCCAGGGGTTAAATCTTAACCAGACAGGGACTGGAGTCATACGGAACAATTGTGCCATCCCACAGATGCTCACACAAGAAATCCTGATGACCAACTCAAGATATTTATGCTGCCTCTAAGCTTTTGAGTAGATACATGCAGCAAGGAACGTAAATCAGACTTGCAGAAATGGGACTGGTAGTGAGGAAACAGCGTATGGAAAACTGTTCTTGCTGGGCTGCTCTATCACATCTCCAGGTTGAAGGGCAGCTGGCCTCTCTTCCTGACATAGCACCAAATTTGCTTCCATCATCTGAAAGATGTTTATTTCACTTAAGTGACCAGGAACAGCAATAAATATTCCCTATGTCTTATAAACCCATCATGAAAACCCTTAAGAAGGTATTTGGCAGCTCTCTCCACTCACAAACCCACCGGTCTTGATTCTTCCCTACCATGAGGCTATTTACCTTCTCCTTTCTGTCCCAGGTACATCAGTAGGAGTCATGTCCCAGGGCCACATTCAAGTCCCTCCAGGAGGTGCCACCTGAAAGCAAGTTGCTGATGCCCCTCTCCTCCGTGCCTCATCACTGCCCCTGTCCTCAAGACCTGCCACCCGCAGCGCTCCCCTTCCCTCCTGGCAGCAGCACCAGCACCCAGGGGACCGGCTTCCGTCCTCTCTTACGAACACTGCCCAACTTCACGCCAGTATCTCGCTATTTATTCCTCTCCTGCTACTGCAGCAGCGCCCTAAAAGATGTTTTGCTTTTCACTATCTCAAGAAAAGACAGGGGAAAAAGGGAGGGGGGTAGCAGTTCTTTGCCTGACCAAATACAGCAGTTAGAGCCACCTTTGAGGGACACACACTGAACATCCGGACACAGAACCTGCTCCTTACCTTTCTTACCAAGCACTCTCCCCACCAGCTAGTCTTTCCTCCCATGTCAGCAGGGAAAACAAAAGCCCGGAGACAAGTTAAATACCAAGTTATTAAGACTTGTTCTGCACCCTGCACTACTGCAAGATACAAACCTTGACGGGAAAGACAAGCTGGGCATTTCAGAGGGAGCTGGGAAACAGCCGCGCTCCCACTGATCAACGCCACTCCTGTAGAGCTAGCCGAGGAGACCGCGCAGGATCCTGCTACTTTTTATCCAGCATGATTGGATAAAAAAAATCATTATCAAATATTGTACTTGTAGATTCTCCCTTCATTCCACCAGAGGGCTACAGAACTCCCAAAATGCTGAAAAACAAAGTTTCACAACTTTCCAAAGGAAACGATTCCAAGTTATGCACATCAATTCCAATTATCTATGAGCACAGGTTTCAACTGTTTTGAGCAAAGTCAAAAAAAAAAAAGTGGATTTTTTTTTTCTAATCATTTTGCAATTAAAAAAAAAAAAAAGAGTAAAATTTGAGATGGGTCGAGTTCAAAGGGTGACTTCAACATGCCTGAAGCTTTGTCTGCAGGCCACGGTGGAATTTCTTTGCTCACACAGAAATGGAGAACTATTCCCATGCACTTTTTATTTCTCACCTAATCTGCATACACACCACATAAGAGCTCTACGTGCAACACAGCTTAAAAAATAATCTCTATCTGTCACAGAAATAGTCTTGCATGAAAAGAAAAAAATATTATTTCAATTCAAAACATAGTGCACTCAGTTACATCCCACTTACTCTTGGTGTTTCTACTTGTTACATGCTGACAGCTGCAGTAAGAAACTGTCCCATTCAAAAGTGAAAATTAAGTTTAAATTAAAAAGAGAGAGCAGGATCAGAAAACGGCTGGAACAGAAGAGCACATTAGATAAATAAYGACATAAAAAGTTCTTGAGAAAAGCAGCGAGGTCACGCGCAACTTTTTACCAGAGCTCAATACAGGCTCCCGATTTGCCTCTTGTACAACTGGATTTAACTTTCATCAACTCTCATCAAATTAAATTGACAGCCAAATAAAACTTATTGAGATCTTCAATTTAGTTATGCCAAAAACTAATCCCTAGGTTAGCAGAGTGTCAGTTAGTAAAAGAAAAATTGGTCTTTAAATCTCCACCTAGTAATATGTTCAGAGCAATGAATAGCAATCAGTTTAACCTCTTTTTCTTGTATACAACACACTGGCCATTTTATTTTTGTTTTATGTGCTAAACGGTATTAACTTTTTTCCCCCCTCACATTATAAATATGACAATCTACACCATTCACGCTGTCAGCTGTGAAATAGTAAGATATATCTTTTCATTCCATACACAAAGGGAAGTTAAATTTATGAATTCTGCAGCCAGGCTAGTCATTCTTTCATACTATTTTTCCTTTTCAATCGGTAAAGAGCCTGAATACCAACTTAAAGCAAACATGTCTCCAAGATAAATGTGGTTTAAACAAAATACTTTTCTCTTGTTAATATCAATGTTTACAACCAGGAAAAGCCCAAAGAACCATGGGTTGGGTTTCTTTTAAATGCTAAGAAAAGAAGTGATTGTGCATTTTGATTGACATAGGAGAGCAATTTTAAGGTAGATTGTATTTTTCTTCCAGATCCTACCACTATATTTGCCAAACTATAAATAGTCTGATAAAATCTTCAGATGAGAAATTATTTTGCCTCTTGTTGTATTTATGTTGCGCTTGCTTTTGGAACTCCAGTTCAAAGGCAAGCAGAACTGCATAGCTCCATTTATTAGCCCTAAAGCTACTATAAGCTACAACTGGTTGCTCTGGAAGCAATGGAACAAATTCTCTGTAGTCACCATAGAAATCCTATGGAATGTAGATTCCCGCTGGTTTGCAGCAGCGTTTTGGAATAATTATAATGTAGCCATAGCCTTCAACATTATAAATGATGCATCAAAAACATACATGCTCTAACACACTTTCAAAGCAAGCATTTCTCCTCTTCATGCACAGTTAAAGCCTCCTAATACTAGCAATATTATATTACATATGATTATATTAATTTTTCATATATTGTATGTTATATTTATATATTCTGTCCCACGACTAACAAGGCTAGCAAATATTGCTCCTCTTTCCCCTCCATCTTTCTTTAACTGAACTTCCAGTGGTAACACATTTATATATAAGAGCTCTATAAGGATAAAAAACACTGTATGCAGCCCAAAACTTATGCTGCCCATACAAGCAATAGGGAAGCATCTTTCCAAGCCTCCTATCCTATGGCCCCCTTTCACAGGCTGAACAGTTTCCCTTACATGTTTATCTATCATGAATTTCAAAAACAAAACTGTAATATTGACTCCAGACAATTCAGTCTCTGGATTGATTTATGAGATTTATCTAATAGAGAAATCAACTCTTTTTTTTTTTTTTTTTTTTTTTTTTTCCCCCCCCCATTTAGTTCTTACTTTTCACAGGTCAGCTTCCTCCACAGACAAGCTATAAGCAAGATTTTTATACCAATGTCATTTTGCGATGTCAGAAGGAACTGGGCAACATTCATTTATGTTCATGAAACTCTACGCTATCCACATAAAGCCAGAAAAACAAAAACAAATAAAAAAAACAGCTTTAGAAAGGCCTTCTCATCCAATCCTGGGGCCTATGGAGAGGTGAAAAATCACCTGGCTGCTTGTGCTATCATCAAGGAAACATGTAACACTTTATTGGGGCTGATATGAAGCACTAAACACTGCCAGGTGAAATCAACAGGGTTATGTGATCATGACAAAATTCATCCCATCAAATATGGTCTTAAAGAAGAAAATTCCAATGCTATTAACAGTACACCCTTAAACTGAACAGAATAACTGGCCATTCAGAAGCAGATTAAGGGTAAAAATGTGTTTAGAATATTTCTCAGATTTGCATCTCTTTCCATGTAAAGTGATAAAAGCATAGGTTAATGCATAATTCCACCTCCAGTTGAATTATGTCAGTTGAGAAAATTCRTTATAACATGTTATTGGTTCCTRTATGYATTTGGTAATTTTCCAATAATTTAAGTCAAAATAAGCCAATAGCCATAAGCCAATACTGTGATACAGTTTCTTTCAATATACCCTCCAGTTCTCCCACATGACTTGTTTTTCAAACACAAGAGTGCTGCTACTTTTGGAAGGTGGCTTATTACTGGTTAGGTTTTTTTGTTTGCTTTTTTTTTCCTTCATTAAAAGAAAGGTGGTAATGAAAGGTGGGATTCACTATGTCACTTAATGTTATATTGAACCATCACACCAGTATTTTTAGTAGAGACAGTAAAGAGCAAGATGACTGCAGAATCCGTTTACACAGGGCACTAGCTTTAAAAGTCATAAATTAGAGCATACATAGATTTCTTAAGTGCCAGATTAAAACTTCTAACTTCAAATCTTATCATCAGTTTGAAATATTTGACTGCGCAAAGTCACGGAACCTCTTTTTAAATGAATCCTGTCATTTCTTTCCTCCTCATAAGCGCTGCCAGTTTCCCAATGCTCTTTTGACAGTATAATCAGTCAATTCAATCAGAGAAATTCTATAGTACAATGGTAATTTTCTCTCACTTTTTTTCCCCCCTTTACACTGTCAATTCAAACCACCTGCTGTAAGCATTGATGTGGAACGGCTCAGTATTAGCTCTGAAATTAGTACCAGTCCCCAGTTAAATACCTGGCACATTCAGAGGGGGACAGACACTGTTAATGGCACATAAACCCATCAGTTGCATTCGGCACATTACTTGAGCAAGTCGCTCTCCAAGTCATTCAGGAGAGCACCTTGCTGGTATCGCTGCACTACACTRGCTGGTAAAAAGAGATCTGGGGAATGATTTAAGGAGAAGGAGAATAAACATAATCTCAGAAGCTATGCTTTAGATAGGAAATTTCTATGAAATTTCTCTTGAACAGGTTAGATAGCTTTCTATGCAGACAATTTATTTATCAAGCATACAACAACCAGTAACTTCTTCAACTGCACGTACTAACTTTCATCATTTAAGCATATTTAAAAAAAAAAAAAAATATAACCAGTATCTTACAAATCCATCAGCTCTTCTGGTCTATTTAGCTCAGCAGGTAGGCCCGTATGTACAAGTCAGGCAGCAGTGATGAAAGGCATTTACTATAGACTCCTCACAGGGTCGTCAATGGACAACCTGTACAAGATTTATGCTTTAAATAATAAATGAACTAAACACCTTGAAGTAATTGGCTGTGTGAAGCCTCACACTAGGCCAGAAATCTTGTCTGTACAAAGTAAAATAAGATTAAATAATAAATGAATAGTGCAGAGGTTTTCTAACCAAACTAATTCTACATT
>NW_020456087.1:6066296-6102990 GCF_003342845.1 Nothoprocta perdicaria | reverse complement strand
CAGTTGTTCACGAGTTGAAACGTTCTCGTGATCTCATGCTGGTGTCATGGGGCCATTCTCCTCTTTGTCAACAGTAACCACCTCCAAGGTCTGTGCTCCTTTTGGTGATCCTGTGGAAACCCAGGGCTCTCCTTCCCCGGGCACRGTAAGGGAAGCAGCCCACGAAATATGCAACCCCATGAGGGCTTCATCAGAGGCTGAGAGTACATTTCAGCTTCACAGAAAGCAAAGACAACATGATGCTCAGATTTTCCCCACCATGAGTGTTTACATCAAGAAAACAGTTTTTAATTCACTAATTCATTCACAAATATAACGTGCAAATTCTTCACTGATTTTATCTGTACAGATAACACCGCCATGGGATTCCCCTGCAGTCCTCAGTGCCAGGACACACATTCAACATCTTTCCTTCACACTGGTGAGGGCTTCCAAAACATCTCCCAGCTGCAGACTAATGTTCGAGCTGACAGCCTTGTGCCGAAACTCCCTCTCTTAAATATAATGCTGCAGGCCATCTCACTCCCAGTTCACAGTCACATAAATCCCTGTTAAAACTACAGCTTTATTATCCATATAAGTGCCACTGTAAAATATTTAAATTAGTTTGCAAAGCCTCTTTTAATAGGACCAAACTGCTTCAAACTAGTCAGAGAGCCCAGTGAGACCTGTGGGTCACACGCAGCCCACAGCAGGCTTGCTTCTAAAACAATGCAAGTTCATTTCATTTTGTTGTTAGGTGCAAAGCTCATTACCAAAACTGCACATACTAAACATTATGGGGAAAGGAAATAGCTGGAAAGGAAGAAGGTGGGAATATATTTTAGAGGGTTTATAGGCAAGCTGGAATAAAATGGCTTCGCTCTAGTAATCTAAATAGAGTTTCCTAGATTTATGGAAATCAAAGGCCTTGCCCTACGCCTTTAGGGAAGCCACCTTTACTAAAAGGGGTGTACGACGMAATTTGTCAAAACATTTCTTATTGCTGTTTTAAACTTTTGTCATATGTCTGAAAAAAAAATAGATCTCAAGATATACTTACAGCTCCTCTACCTTAAAAATACAGGAGCAGCTTCTTTTAAGAATGCTGAATCAATCAAGAGCCCTGCTCTGGCAGCTCCTGTCCTCCCTCCCGCCCYGTCCTCACTTTTCTTCAAGGTTGCTGGGCAGGTATCTCATGGAGCATTTGCATTCGTAAAGCAGCAGTTCAAAGGGTTTCAGTCATAATCAACCTGTAGGCTCGTGAGTTTGGAAGCTGCTGTGCTAAAGCACACACATGATGAAACTGTGAAATTTAGTTGCTTGCTGCTCYTTTTTCCTACCTTTATCACAGCACAGCCTCTTTGCTTTCTTTATCAATTTAATGCCCTGAGCCAGCTGAACACCTGTTAAGGGTTTGATGTTTTTCAGCTGAGCTTCATTCTTAAACCATACTTATGTACTCTGCTATACCCTAGAACTTCCCTCATATTTAAGATGCAATTSTCCTCTACAATTTAAAAGTAACAAAATGTTAACTCATCCTTTATTCTTAGCAAATAATCCAGATAGCATGCGTTTCAAGACATTACAACTGTACATATGTCCCAGGTTTATTTATCTAGCCCCATCTTGTTCTACCTTTTCATAGCCCTTCTTGAAAGCAGAAGATTAAATGAGACAGATGTAGAAGCACTCGTTAGATGGGGCTAGCTAACTAGGTATTGTCACAGAGTTGGCTAATGGGCTAGGTAACTCCTAGAATCCTGTATAACCTGAGCTTTGAATTATCCATCATTTTGCAATGCATAAGATGCAACAAGTCCATGTGGTTCAAAAATAATTCCTTGATGAGAATACAAACAATAAAAAGACAAGAAGGAAARAAAGTACAGAAAAGATGCAAATGCTTAAATAGGAAGGGAAAAAAAAGAAAAAAGTTTCAAAGAACTAGAATGAAATGTTAAAACTACCCCTTTAAAATACACAAGCAGCATTTATGCAGCTGATAATCCAAAGTCCCTGTGACCTTGGCAGCCTTACAGGGGTAATCTTCATGTAAGATGAATTATTCTTGAACAATTGCTCTAATGTATTAGGCACAAGCATACTGTCCTTCAATATTAGGCATGCTTGTCTTTCCACATCCTTATTTCTGAACAAATGTATTTATTAAGGACAAAGCAAGACWAAAAGAAAAAAGACGAAGAGGGAGAAAGGGAGAGGGAGAGAGAGAAAAGGCACACTTGAAATAAAAGATTGCATCTCTTACTGCATCTTTCAAAATAATTATTTTAATGCTTCTTCTGAAAAAGAAAAAAAAAACTTTCTGGAAATCACAAATTAAAGAACAAAYGAGTCAAGCTTGCTGCTCATTCAAGTGTGTCCTAGGAACACTCTCACTGAGCTCCTACTAACTTTAAAGAGAACTTGGACACATTTGTTAAGARGACCAGAGATTTTCTATCTTCCATTGTCCAGTCCATTCACACACTGATCTGTTCATCAAAAGACTGGGGCTAGGCAGCASGAAAAACAGCCAACCACTTCCATGATCTGAGTTAAGCAAGTGTGTAAGGACCATAACATAAAGAATGCTGCTCAGAAATACATACTCTCCTGTTTCCCTGATTCAAAGTGCTTTCCAATCCTATTTCTTAGATTGCTTTAGAGACCAAAGCGTTATGGATGCRGACTCATACCCCCACGAGGACAATCTGGTCCAAGAAACACCATTTCCAGGACTACYGAAGCTACCTGTACTACTCAGAAGTGACCTACATCCAAGATCACTTCTTGTCTAAAGCCCATTACAAACATTAATGAACACAYTCCGCAGGACCGAGGCCCATCAAGCTGGAAATTCAGGCAGCACCTGTGCCCGAAGTTCATGCCTTTAGCTCCCTGTAAACACTGAGCGCTCTGAACTGCAGCCGAGACATCGCAGGCCCCCCAGGCCTCTCTCCAGTCCTGCCTCTGCTGCAAGCCCTAAGGCCTTCTACAACCACCAGCATCATCCCTTTGTGAGCGCGTGGGCACTTCTATTCCCACCCATGCTTTGTATGCAGGAATCAATATTAATTGGGCCATAGGAAAAAAACTGTACGTGCCACAGAAGGAGGCAGGGGGAGACCTCTGATCTGSCCCTAACTCAACGATTGAATTAGTAACTGGTCTGTTACAACASATACATATAAAAAACAGTCTGCAATGCAAACTGTCAACCTCCAGAACTTTCAACAAGATATTATCTTTTTAAAACATAAAAGTGCTACACGGGGTAACGCAGCTTTTCCAGTGCCAGGAGCCAGAGGTCGGTTTCGCGGCCCTTCTACAGCCCTTTTTGTGGGCCCCCTCTCCTGGCCGGACCCCTCCGGCACACAGCCAGGTGAAGTCACACAGGCCTGAAGCTTGTCACTGAACCCGTGTGCTCCCAACAAYGGCTGAACTGCACGTGCCACCAGGAATGCCTTGGGTTTGGCTTTTTTTCCTCCCTTTTCATATCAGGGAAGAATAGAAAGAGGCCAAAGAATAATGGGATCTTCATGGGAGCCAAACTGGGAAGGCAAGAACCCAACAACACAAACACAGCAAATGCATCTATGCTATTGATTTCTCTCTCCTTAAATGTCTGGGTCGATGACAACTGCACACACGTAGCTGAGATTTGCCCCTTGCTTTCTACAGTGTGGATAAAGGTTTGCTATATAACACTGAGAGCTACCACACCTCACCATACTGGCCTATGACATCTGAAGACCTRTCTTTGTAGGAGACAGTGACAACATACAGGAGCCAGCATTACCATTTTRGACTTCTTCCCCACCGATATACACGATTTTTGGGGTCGGTACATTTGCCATTTTAAAATATATCACCCCTATGAAACTAGTGCCAGAGCTCTGCCCAAATAAGCAGTTATACTTTTGCATCATTAATAAACAACCCAGAAATTATAGGAGCTTTGCTGTGGGTACGACACACACTGTATTTGCAGAAGTCCTATRCATATCATGCCGTCCCTCGGTGATTCATGGATCATGTGAAAAAGAGACAGGTTTTGCAAATCGTGCTATTGAAGAAAGGATAAATGATGAATTCTATATTTATACTACTAAAGAGAAATTTGCAATCATGATACAGCAATGCTAGAAGAAAGGGGTGTATGTGTGATATATTGGCTAGCCTTGACTGTGACTGTTCCTGCACTGCAAGAATTTCTTTATCCAAGGACAACTTCTTTCACCTTCCCATCTGTCCTGTGAATTTTTTAATGTCTGAGACAGGTGGCCTGTTGGAAACCTAAAACCCTGTGGGTACAAAATATGATTAAAATCTGATGTTAGGCTCTACAATAAAGAAGAGCTCTATGTTTAGTTGAGAATTTGTAACTAACCTGCAAAAATATGTCAAAGGTAATTTGAACTCTACATAACGAAAATCTCTCTAATTCAACTTCAGCATATGCTATATGAAAACTTTGCTTGCAATCCTCTCCCCGCAGATTACATATGTATGTTGGTAAGTGTATATACGCCTTTAAAAAACACTTTAACAGAATATTTAAAATTAATGCTTCATTCCTAAATACAGCATTAACAATAATAACATAAAAGATTAATATGTTGAACTCATTATTTAATAACTTACAGAGCACACAATTAATGCATCATAATAAATTCTTAACAATTATTAAAACAAATATTTGAAAACTTCTGAAGGCATATCAAGAATTCAAAGGCTGCTGGGTATGCAATCTTGCCCCTTTCTGGAGAGGGAGGTGGTGATTTAAATGGTTCTTTTATATTTTCAATTATTCCACAGCAAAAAAAAAAGAGCAAGTCTAATTGAAATCTATTTAGTGGAAATTCAGAATCTATGCTGAGTTTAAAAGTTTGGCATAGAATACTAAGYGATGATTCCTGCAGATAATTAAAATTTAAAATGTTAAATGATTTATCTTGTTCTAAATAATTAAGAGAATTTTAAAAAGGCAAGCAAGAAAATGCTGCATGCAATTATTTTTTGCATTGCCGATCTCTATCAAAAATGGTACAAAAATGGATATTATGCCTATGGTTGATGGTTAGAGTTTTCTATCCCCTTTTTTACAATGATGCTGTAAAGGGTGATAAGGTCTAATTCCAAGAGATTTGAGCATATTCAATGAAACTAAACTAAAATTGATTGACATTCTAGCCTAATAGGTCATAAAACACACAAAAGGGGAAAGAGGCCCAGGGAGGCAAACTTGATAGATGAATTTCCAGTGATGCCAAAAGCAAAGCGACAAACAAAGCTATCAAATAGCATTCCAGCRTACCCTTAGTTAAACCTACACACGTGCAAAACAGTCTCTAATACTCAGAGCACAACTCAGAGACTAATGGCATTTACCAGTGGTGGAGCCAGGTAACTGCCCTGGCTTCCATGAGCTTTCTGGGACGCACTCGAATAAATAAGACCAAATGGAAGCAGGTAACACAGCATGGGGAAACCACGCAGATGCAGGCAAACATTTAGGGGTGGTTTCAAAGCTAGCTGAAGSCAGTCCCTCTACCCAGCTTTTCATCTAGTTCTCAAAAATGTTAATAAAATTAATTTGCTCTCAAAAAGGAAACTGTGAAGAGTCTTTAATTAGTGTTTGCGAAGAGTTTTAGATGAAAAGTATTCTGGAAGTAGGTTATGTTGTTTAAATAGCAATAYGTGTATTTTCACTAGCTCTAGAAAGGGAGGCGCCAGCTGGAAGCTAAAGGAATTGTCCCATTTCCTCTTCCTTTCTCTTAGGAGAGGCCATGGCCTGAAACAGAGGCAATCTGTATTTTCTGGTGTGATGATCCCATCATGATGGTGTGATGATCCCACAGGGCTATATTTCTCCCAACTGAAAACATTTTAGTTGTTCATGATGTTTATTTTCAGTACTTGAAATGTAATATTTGTATCATTTCCCTCCCTTTCCTTACCACACAGTTAACCGGCATTTTTTTATGAGATTATTTTTTACTTCCCTAACGGAAACGAAGTTCAAATGTTGGAATTCATTCCATGAACGTGTGCAAGACCATATCAACCTTTTTGATAATGCAAGCACCCTATATTATGCCCCCAAAACCACATGCCCTGTTTCTCCTTTCATATACGTGGTAGCTCTACGTATATACCACATTGTTGAAATAATTTGGGGCCTGTGGGCAAATCTTTCAGGGGAAAGCCAGAATTCCTAAACAGCAAAAAGAGGTGGTTTCTTTTCCAAGCTGAAAATGTTACAAAGAACGTTTGGCTCATCTGAATTTAACAGAAAACAGTTCTGGGAAAATGAAAACAGAGTGCTCAGATTTGCAACGCAATCCAGACTCACGCAACATCAACTGGAAAGCCTTTTACTCTTGGCTCTTTTTGATTAATAGCAATTAATAATAATAGGACATTTAGTATCACTATTCTCCAAGAAATAAAATCAAACATAAAATCCATTCCCAAAATGAATGTGCAATGAATAACATCACTGTTTTCTCAACCCGAAAAATATGCCAATTATTTATGGAGAACTAGATATGTGAGGAAGAACAGTAAAGTCAGGTAGTAACAGATAACAGGTGATACGGGAAGTGGACAGCGAGCAAGCAACCATTCCCTGTGAAAGAAATTACTGCATACTCAGTATAAGATTTTGGCATTTTTGACAGCAGAAATGAGCAAAATGAAAGTATTATTAAGAGGGGGAAAAAGTAAACCCCACATTTAAGAAAGGTGCAAGCTGGCATATTTTCAAAGGCAACATACATTCAGCAATAGAAGTCTCAATCTGAGATTGCTTCAACAGTAAATCCTTCCAGATAGGCAATGGCACATGGGATAAATTCTGGGAAATATAGAGCACCTGCAATTCCCTTCATCTTTGATATACAGTGTAACTTTAAGTGAGAGCTGCAGGTGTTCAATTCTACTCGGTATCAGTCTCTGAGCATCAAATAAGCACTAAGAAAGGCAAGAAAAAAAAAGAAAGGAATCAAAATGTTTGAAGGTTTATATTGCTCTTCACGTTTCATTTCATTACAGAAAATGTAAGACTGGGAATTTGTTATTTATTTGGAGGCTAAAAGCAAACAAGCTTGCTTATGTCACAGCAACAGTATTACATAACCTCTCTTTAAAGTACCACACAACTGCAGTTTCTGAGAAATCAAAGAAAGTCTCCTAAAGTTTCAAAAGCCACTGTATCTTCTTGCCAAGTTCTGCCTAAGAGATCCCTATTATGCATCCCCCCTTCTTTCTCACAAGCTTAATTCACTCAAGAAATAAAGAGGACTGAATGAAGTCCTTAGGTTTCCACAGTATCACTCAAAGTACTAGAGTCTGCAAAAGCACTCCCACCACCCAAAATGAAAAATTATAATATGCTATAATATACACATAATATCAGGTCTATATAGAAAGCATAATTTATTTAACTGAGACCTCATGATCCAAATCTCCTTTTAACTGAATTGCTTAAACCTATTTTAAACTAGTTTTATTTGCTATTTATTGCAATAAAAAGAATATTAAAAGAAATATCCTGCAGAGCATGCAGTGGAACTTGAAGTTGTCAGGCAGAGTATCTATGCAGTGGGGTTAGACACACATGCCGTAGAGAAAATCAGACCCACGAAAACCACCGCATACTTGCTGTTTTCTGCAAGCAGGCAGTATTTTGCAGACCATTTATAAAACAAGGAACATTTATCAGCCCATCACTGCCATAACAAAAATTATGATACGAAGGCAGAAGCCTCAGGAGCCTGTGGCATCAGTCAGTGAAAGCAGGTTTTAGCATGACACGAAGCATTTTATGATCCTTCTCAGAAAAGCCTCTGAATTGTTTAACCATCTGATTCACACACCGACTCCCCCAAATAACAAGTTATCGTCGCTGCCAGCTTTTATCCAAYAGTAACTCCAGCAGGGCTGTAGACCCCCGTGCTTTATCCATACGACGATGCTACAGGGACATGCAAAGCTGAGCGAAGCCCACGCGGGCGCCCGCTGCTGCTCCTCACGGGCGGCCGTCCCGCCGCTTGGCTGCTCTCCACGTACCCTACAGCCTCTCAGAGGTAAATACACAGAGCCCGCCAGCTCGCCGGGCAGCTTTACGGCAGGTCACTTGTGGAATTTCAGCCTGAGTTTGCCCTCAGTCAATAGCTTTTGCCATTTTCCTTCACCAGCTTCAAGACGCAGCCGCTCCTAACCACCAAGAAAAAAGAAAAAAGAAAAAAGAAAAAAGAAAAAAGAAAAAAAAGAAAAAAAAGGAAAAAAAGGAAAAAAAGGAAAAAAAAGGAAAAAAAGAAAAAAAAAGAAAAAAAGAAAAAAAAAGAAAAAAAAGAAAAAAAAAGAAAAAAAAGAAAAAAAAGAAAAAAAAGAAAAAAGAAAAAAGAAAAAAGAAAAAAGAAAAAAGAAAAAAGAAAAAAGAAAAAAGAAAAAAGAAAAAAGAAAAAATGTGTCTTGCTCCCTTTGCCACTTTTGTCTGGAGCTCCTGTTTTCCTCACTGCTGCTGCTAACCAGGAAATGCAAAAAATAAAATAAAATAAAATAAAATAAAATAAAATAAAATAAAATAAAATAAAATAAAATAAAATAAAATAAAATAAATTGAGGCTATTGGTAAAGAGACTTTAATTCTCTCTCTATTGCCTGGTGCCTGTAGGTTGTTCAGAAGCCTTTTTTCCCAGATTTGGGAATTAGAGGCTGACTTCTTTCTATGACCCAAGCAGAAATGGGGCCCTAGGCTGCAAGGGAAGTCCCACCCGAAGGGGACAGGAACCGGGGAAGACTGCGCTTGTGGGAGCAGCAGCGAGATTAACACCTCGGAGAGCAAGGCTGCGATGGAGGGAAACGCAGCCAGGAGGCAGGAGCGCAGGAAGGGACTCCTGCCCTGGAAGCAGCGGCCCGGCAGCCATCCACCCATGGGGTGGTCCAAGGGTTCAGGGGATGGTCAGAGAGCGCCAGACAATGTCCGCTACTGTTCTCGCTCTGGCAGCCCCGCACGGAGCAAAATATTGCCAAAAACACAAAAATACTCTTTTTCAAGCTTCCTTTCTTTTTTGTGCTGCCCAGATCACGTCTTACCAAAAGCATGTACTGTTCCCTTTGTTGCTGCCTACATGTGTGCAAGTCATTTGCTAACAGCTGAATAAAGTATTAGCATCTAAAAATTCTCTGCCGCTTTCCTTTAATTTAAATAGGCATTTGTGTGCTGATAGGCCTCATTTATTTGATTACTGTCCAATGATACCAGAGAGAATGAAAGCTGTGAAATATGTGGTCAGGAAAAAAAAAAAAAAAAAAAGAAGAAAAAAAAAGAGAGGATATTTTCTCCAGGAGAGTGTATGGGCTATATATTCAGATCTTTTTCTGCACTGCAGATACATTCCTGAAAATGCTTCACAAGGTTTAAAGTATATACAGAGGAAAAAATACAGAAACTTCTGGCTAGGAAAGTCTTCAGTATGCAAAAACAAAGCACTGTACAAAGATCTACCCGAAGAAGGGCAACAAAGCTAAAGAAATCTAGTGCAAAAAAGTCATAGTTCCAGAAGGGAAGATGAAGCCCTGTAAAATAGCTGGAAAAAGGTCAGTTCTCCAACATATCAGATACARCAGGACTGACAATGAGATCAAACCCTCTCTCTACAACTTTAAAATACTAGACTACTTACTGCCATTATAGCTGCACTTTGAACAGCGAAACAACAGAAGAATCCGAATCAACTCCTCCAATCTTCCCCCCCCCCCCAAAAAAAAAAAGTATAATGCGATATGGATTTCCCAAACAATAATTTATTGCAAATTTAACTGAAAAAAGTTTATCTTACAGAATTATTACATTAATGTTGCACATACAATATACACAGATCATTCCGTAATAGTTTGGCATTTCTAATCCATCTCAACTATCTGTAATTTGAAATGGATGAGTTTATATGAACTAGACACCTGGTTTTAACTGGCAGAAGAGTTGCATTCAATTGGATGACGTGCAGCACCAATATATTCCTATGTTATATTTTATTTGTAATCCTCTAGTGAAAAGGAAATTAACCTGTTAGGAGCTTGGATGAAAGAAAAACAATACATTGATAAAACTTTTTTAAATTAAGCCATATTTTTATGCCTTAATATGCGCTTCTATGCACACATCTTAGGGCAACTTTCAGTTCAACTCTTTGYGCTTACTCTTTTCAGTTATTTTGTAGAAAAACACCCCTCCACACACACACGYGCATCATTCAGCCCTTATGCCCTCCCCACCAACACTACCAAAATGCTATCAATGCTGTCAAGGCCCTGCCATAGCTCTACTCAGCTAACAGACCTAAGTCTTAGCTTTAGCCATTGCATAAGCCACTCGTCCCTCACCCATGTGCAGAATAAACTTCTAAAYTCTCAGCAGTACCTGCAGAGAAGTTTCTGCAGCTATACACAGCTCTAGAGGTATCACTAGCTCACTGAAAGGAAATTGTTAAACTCTGATACAAAAACTGGGAACTAAGTGATCACTGCCTTGCTAAATATACATATACTGATGAGACACAGCATAAACATAGGGACTAACAAGACTGAGTGCAAAGGTAGCAAAGTGYTGAGATGCTAGGGGCACAGCAGCAACCCAGGAGGAGAGGGAAGAGCCCTCCCTCGATGTCAGTCCCCATTCCTCCTGCAGGAACATGGAACCTGCCAGGGGACTTGATCAGTTCCGGTGAATCAGCAAGTGGGTTCATTAGACACCCACAGGATACATCAAACTGCTCATGACTTATTATATTAGTAAATGCTCTCTGATTATTAGCAAGATGCCTGCAGACAGCTTGGTCCACAAGACAACCACCTTGCAGTCACTCCCTTGGCCTCCTCATCTCTTCACCATCTCACCTTCTCTGAAAGCTTGGAATACAGCATCTAAAATTGCCATGCAAGTTCCTCATCCTTCAAAATTCTTTCCATTGCGCTTCCACTTATCCCCACAAGGTTTCCAACCCCACTCTCTGGGCTGTCCCCATATCTCAYTTCCTTTACACACAGGCTGCCATTATCTCGACTTCATACAAGTTTATAGTGTCCTAAGACAGTCTGCTTTCCAACCACATACATCTTTGGAGAAGAAGATTTTTGTCGAAACTCTGAGTGTGCCTATAAGCTAGAACTAGGTAATGTGGAAGAGACAGTCATCATAAAGAAATTTCTTGAAAGTTTTATTTAAAAGACTATAGTTCAAAATCTTTGTCTAATGTGTGCTTTGTTTTTCTCCACAGCTCTTTGTCAACAAAGTGAGTGTCTGAAGAAGAACTGGGATTAAAAATGGGAACTTTAGCTATGTGCAATATAGGATAAATTAAGACAGACTAATGCCAGAAACATAGTCCACTTTAAGTAAGTCAGAACAGATATCAGAAGTCATCCAGATGTTAAACCATTGATTACWGAGTGGAATAATTAATCTTGTTTCTCAAATAAATCTTCTTTGTAAAGTGAGGGATTGAAATTTAACAGTTGTTAAAAAAAAAGAAAAAAAAAAGCAAGGTGCTTGAATTCCTCTTATGTTCACTTCCCTTTCTCTTTCTCTAATTCCTTTATTAGTCTTCTAATTAGATAGCAGGAAAGTCTGCAGGAGATGATGGCAGCCCACACAAAGAGTGAGAGCTCTCTATGGACAGGTTGATTAAGCTTGCGTGGATTTATTTGCAGCAGCTAGTCAGTCAGATGGGAAAGAAAATAACTTCTTAGCGATTCTACAGGCTATTACATGTACATTGCATATAGTATAACTTTTAAGACTGGTTTCCCTTTAGTTTTACAGTAAAGATTCCTTAAGAATAACAAGGTACAATAGAGAGTGTTTTTAATTTTAAAATTGCTGAGTGAGCAAGATATTACTTGGAGAATTCGCCTTGTGTTCTTCTGTGAATAAGGAACCAATGAGGTCAGCCTTCTCACAGGTGTGTTTTCTGCTTGGATTTGTTAGCATCATTCTCACTACCATCACCAACTCCATTCATTTTCTGTAAATTTATCAGCAGCTCGCTCAAATTCTCAAGTGTTAAAAGAGCCAGGCTCATGCTAAGTCTTCCCTGAGTTTGGAAGCCAAAAGTTTCTTCACCCTTCTCCTTGTTGCTCAGTTATCTTTCAGAATTCCTCTGCACCTCTTTCAAAGATGGTCAAAATTCATCAAGGGACTCGTGATTAAGCATGGAACATTCAGTGAGACATCATGTAAAAACTTCAAAACTGAATAAAGTAATAGAGAAACCTCTTTTACTGAGGTTCCTGAAGGAAAAGTGTTTTCTTCCCTTAAGCTGTTCAAGCAGTTAAAGTTTAAAAAAAGTTTAAATATTTTTATATTAGTTTATGCTTAGCTTAAACATTAAAACAACACACTTTTTTGACAGAGGACCACTGGTTAATAAATGCAGATCAGTGTTCGTGGAATATTTGCAATTAAGAAGAAGTTTTTTTTTTTTTGCTCCTTCCATATTAAAACTAGAATTCTTACAGTTTTATTCAACAAAATAACAAAAGCTGGTGAAAAGTAGCAGACATTTACCCTAGAACAACTCATGGTGCATAGCAAGATGCATCAGATCCAATTTCAGATTCAAGCACYAATTCACTTCACTTCGGAGAGCAAAGCATTTCTTATGGAAGCGATTTAGAAAGCCTCACTCCAGAGTAGTCTGCATCACCTTAATAATGAAAACACATCAGAAAGAAAGGCAGCTGAGCTTGGTTCTCAGCTTTCCAAATACCTACAAGCACCTAATTAAAGAGGGGTGCTGTAATCTTGAGGCCTCCTTCTTCACTTTCTTCTCCTAAATCTAAGAATTTTCCACCARTTGTTTTGCTTTTGACAAAAAAGTAATTACTATGAAAAAGACTTTTTTCCCCCTCAAACCAAGTAACAAACAAAAAACCTAAGTAGCTCTACTTAAAACTGTAATTACCACTTTATTCAGCAGAGCAGCATAGCATATAGCCCCTTAACGACAGCCTTATCATGTATAAAATACTACTCACTAAAGGAGGAAACAAAAAGACCAGCAAATCTTCAGAAGAGGAGATTTAGGCAAAAAGCACGAGCTTCCTAAAGTGAAAAAGGCAGCTGATTCCTTAGCTGTTGGGCATAACGGTAAAATGCTCCATCACGGCGGGTTTGTAGCTTTGTAATTGGAACTTGCACTAAGAGGGCACTGAAGAGCACAGAGGCCTGGAAGCGATATATCTCAAAATTAAATCAGGAGATATATTCAGGACCTTGACCACGAAGGGCTGACAGGTCAGCTTCACAATCAATCCTTTGTTTCCGAGTAGCCGGCGCAGTGAGGCTGGGATTAGGGAGATAGGCTGTCCTTTTTTTGCAAGATATACTTCGGTGGCAGAAGAGTTGTGCTCGAGCTCAGTAATGAGACCACTTGGCAGGCCAGTGAGCAAAGCTTTAGAGTCGTCTAGCTTGGAGGAGATAAAACCCTGAGCCAGCTTCTCATAAACAGACAAGGATAAATACAGACAAAGTATGGTTTCATTTTTCAAATGACAGTAGGAAGTCTTAATAATCTGCCCAATGTGATGCTTAAAGGACACTTCTGATTCCAACAGGAATATGGATGTTTAAGTGGTAATCCTGTACTGYGAATAATATATACACATAAAAGCAACGTCAAAAATTGAGGTGGCATTAAGCTTATAGCTAGAGCCACAAAATGAAAAACCTTCATTTTACTTGAATTCAACCAAAGAAAAAAATATCAACCTAACATATTTTTAGTATTTTCCAGGGAACTGGTCCAGACAATAAATGCCGTTTGGATTTGCTGCTTTAACTGACAAATGAATTAGCATGTCCTCAGCACAGAAGTGAAACCCAATATCATGCTAGTGATTAATCTGGCCCAAAGGCAGCATACAAATGCTAACTGTAACAAGCCGAAAATAGAGCTCCGTAAAACACCAGACCTAACTATCCCCACTGGAAGACCTCAAATCACCCCTACAAACATAACAGCGCCTGACAAACCCATTGGAGTCRGGCCGGGGCGAGGTGGTGCCTGTCAGAAAGCCGAGAAAAATTTCTACGAGCTGAACAAAGTGCGAGAAAGGAAATTCTGGAGCAAAACGTTCCAGCTAGAAGGAATGTTGTCTTTGCTGGTCTCAAAAAATAATAAAAAAAACTACATAGACCTTTGCTAGTCTRAAAAAAAAGCATTTAGTAAATACAGATTCTTAGACAAATGTCCTGGAGTTTTCTTCAGATTTACAACCTACTCTTTACGAGATGAAAATCCCGTTAGTATTTTCAGGACAGAGTTGGCAGTATCAGAAGCTATAATTAAAGAAAAAGCTTTTAAAAAAAAAAGGAAAGAAGAAACTAAATGCTTTACAAATACTTAATGAGTTCTGTGATATATCAGAATTCATCTTTTGSGATTCTCCCTCCAACCCCCAGGATTTTAGTCTGTTTGTCTGATAATACCTCCCAGAGGCATAAATTCAGCTCATTATTCAAGTATCATGTAACTCAGGACACGAGGCTGACCAAAATCACTGTGCTTAGGGTACACATCTGTATACTACTAAGTCAGGGTTTACAGCCTGGCGAGGCAAATATTGATGAAGACAATTATTTCCTTGGATTTCCTTGGAACTTCATGGTCCAAGGAAAGCTACTCTAGTGACACAAGTTCCCAGTAACAGTATAATGCACTCCTTAACTAAGGACCACATTTGGGTCTTCGGATTATGACTTGTTTTATACAACATAAAAAAAAGTGAAAAAATATGATGATTTGGTACTCTACAAGAGAGCCATAGAATTTACAATATTTCCATTCCTTTGCATGCACACCAAGAAGAATTTTAAGAGCTTTGCATTGCTTTCATATACTAAAATAGCCTCCTTCTACATGAAATGGATTCCATATCCAATTATATTTTATTCCAAGACACAATATAATAAAATCTGTATTTGCACCAATGCTTACAGATTTCTTATGTTTGGCTTCACCAAGGGCCTACTACTCTCTTCCCAGTCTAGTTGAAATTTCTGTTGGACATGGATAAACAGTTGAGAGGAAGCCAACAAGGAATAATGAGCTAAATTAAAAGGACTTCACCTCGCAGATCAGTACTTTTAATTTCTATCATATATTTTTAGTTTCCTGTTTGTAAGCATGCTGAAGAGGAATACAGTTTGAGATTTATTAATCCACTTTAAGGACAGGAGATCAATTAAAACCATCAGTTTGACCTCTAGAACCCACAGGTCTCTGCGTTCCTCTATCACGTCTGTATCTTCTGACTGATCATTTAGTTTAAACTGGTAACCAGTCTGAAAGCACCAACACGATACAGAGGCACAAGTTTTGGAAAAAGAGCTTCAACAGGGCCTGATCACCTAGCAGCTCCAAAGCTACACCATATCTTTTGAGATTCTCTAATCCTCAGCGACTWCTACATATTTTCCTCCTCTTTTTCCTAGGTTCCTAGACCTGTTGCAGAAGTCACATTTTCTCAGATTCAGGCCTTGGTCCAGTCTTGCTTGGTTTGGAGCTTCTGAAATGTAGAATTTCATCCATGCTGAAATATTTTGACACAGGTGATGTTCAACAAAACTAAGAGAAAATTTTAGAGTCCTAAAGTGTCCTGTTCATACAGCTTATGTGGCATCCTAAAAAATCCTGTGCACTTTACAACACTTATAAGCCATTTTAGGATAGTGATCTTGAATTTATAAGACTTTTCATCAGAATTACCAGGTGACAGGCTTACAAACTTGAGAATGGTCTGAAGTTTAAAAAGTCCTAAAACAAACAAACGGGCAGCTAAGCAGCCCCCCAGCACTTACAAGGAGGGTACTAAGATGATGGAGCCAAGTCTTCACAGCGGTGCATGGTAGCAGGGCAACAGGCATAATAAATCTACATGCGCAAATGCAAAACAGGGGAATTCCAGACGAGATATAAAGGAAGCTTTTTACAACACAAGCACATGTGAGGAGTGCCATAGGCTGCAAAGGGTAGTTCTGCCACCTGCATCCTTAAAGGTTTTCAAGACCTGCCTGCATAAAGCTCTGAGCAATTGGTCTGACCTCACAACTGACCCAGCTTTGGGCAGGAGAACAGACTAGAGACCTCCTGAGGTTCCTTCCAGGCTGAAACACCCTATGGAACCAGTGACGGCTATAAGCARAAATATACTGCAGTGGATACTCCCATAGCCCATGAACAGCAACAATTTTGTTGAGAAATAAACTACAGAGACTATACAGAGACTATAAGGACAGAAGATCTTGTGTTACACAGACAACAAGACTGTCAAACTGCTCCTTGTTTGAACTACCACACATACCTTAAACATCAAAACTGATTTTTTTTTCTTGAACTGCTATAGAAAATCTAAAAGCTGGAGTTGTTCTAAAGTTTATATTAACAATGTGAGCCTTATTGCTAGTTTAAATTTGTGTGGCTTCAACTTGCAGGCATTAGATCTCATCAGACTGAACTGCAAACTGTTGGGCCCCTTATTAGGGATGATTTACAATTGCAGGTAAAAACCAGTGTCACTGTTCTTATCTTAATTCTCAGCTTTGCACTAGATCACCGTTGAACTGTACAGTAATAAGGGGTTTTTTGTTTGGTTTTTTTTTGTTTAGAATTGTAAATAATTTAAAGAGTTTGATTCTGGTAGTTAATTTTGGCCTTATATTGGTCATAAGTTAACGCCTATAACATTTCCTTGTTTGCTTGACAAATGATGTACCCATCATTTGTTACTTCAAGCTAAAAAAAAAAAAAAGAAAATACACAGCCACTGTGAAGTTGATTGACTCTATATTAAACAAATTCTGAGCTAATTAAACTCAAAGTCAATTCAATCCACGACAGAAGGTTATTACCTCATAAACAGGATGTACTTTAAAGTTATTAATAATACACTAACATTGCCTTTTCTAAACCTTTGATTAACAAACAAGTGAAAATTAGCATCTGAGATTCTGTTTGTACAGACTGTAGATCAGATTATGCAAATTTCTAAATCTCCATTTTTCCAAATGAAAAGGAAACAGCAGCAACAGCTGTACAAGTGAGGAAAAAGTACCACTGCTGGGCCTGAGCTGGAGCGACTTCACCARACTCCACGGACACCTACAAAGTGGTGACACAGTGATACCCTCATCCAATTACTACCCTATCTTGCACCATCAGCCTTGTAGTTAATGAAAGCCTTTTCTCTACACAGCTTATAACACATTTAATACTGTATTTTCAGAATAAATAATAATTCCTGAATACAACGATTCAGGAAACTTCTCTAGACACCAATAATACAAATCCACAGCCTCAAGACATTTTATGTACCATTAAATGAAGAAACCAGGTTTAAAATTAAAAAAATTAAATAGAAAAAAAAAATTTTGCTCCCTCAGTTTCTGATGCACCATTGTTACTTAGTGTAGTATGAACAAGACAAGAATTCTACCAGATAGATTGTTTGTCACACATTATGGCATTAAAAGACATAATTCCCCAACGCATATTTTAGAAGAAATGTATATGCCAAATTGATTAATATCATATCAAACAACTAATATCACGGACAATTAATACCATAATGACCTAAAATAAGCTGTAAGCATCTAATAGTGCCCCTAAACATACTTTTCTCTCACAACTTTTCTGTAGCGGTGCTATGGTCTCCACCAAGGGGTCCCCGGTAGCTGCTGGTGGCATCGCACCCAGCCCTCCAAGTGCCCGGTGTTCAGGTCCTGCCCGGCCTCCCCGGGCGCGATGCTGCCCCGCAGCACAAACCCGGCCCTTGCTCAGCCACCTTACGTGTGCTGCCAAAGCTTTGCACGCTGAAAGCCTGCAGGCCTGTGCAAAAAACATAAACCTCACCATCTAAAAATTAACAAATTGCCAACTGAATATGAAACATCTGGGGAAAAAAAGCCACTCTTCAGAAGGAATGAAACGGTAGGATTCCTTCAGAAAAATGGCATGCAATAGGAGATCATAAGAGATGTGGCCAATGAAAACACCAAATTACAGCAGTAAATTGCAAGCTTGAACAGCCAAAATAGTCATATATGCATATATGTATATGATCGGTCATGATCTAGTGTATGTTTACTCTTTCTCTGCTACCTTACTAAAAGATAAAATTCAGAAAATAACTTAGATGTCTCCAGGATTTGTGGCTTTCAATGTGGAAAATAAATGGACCTTGTAGTGTGTTTGATTTTCACTTCAAAAGCATGCTTTAKTTTTTTTCCAAAGGAAACTTTAGTTGTAAGAATCTCTCTCAACATATTAGCCTTCCTTTCTATCATCAGKCTGGAATTCAGATAAAAAGCAACTATTCCCAGCAACAACCTTTTCAAATCGGCGCTTTTTGGGAATGACTAGAAGGCGATTGCCAGATTTGGATTTCTGAAAGGATTTGGGAAACAAAGATAACAAAGACAGACCAGGGTTTTGGGTTCTGGAAAATACAAAGGAAAGATTATTCACTGTAGTAAAAATGTGAGATGCAAGGGGAGAAAACCTAGTTGGTGAAGAACAGCTACACTTAAATAGCAACCCCCAAGCACCACAGAGCTCCAGCAACAGCCAGCAGCTCCTCACTCTCAGCAGCCCAGAAAAGACCTGCCCCAAGTYTTTCAGGCCAGCTAAGGCATCCAGGTCTCTTTCTTTCTGCTTGGAGCAATAACAGGTCAGCAATATCACTCAAAGTCACCTAGAGCTCCAAGGCGGAAAGCTTCAGCCCTCCTCCCCCTCCTTCGATAGCATTTTCCAAAATGTGTAATTAAGTTTGACAYGTTCACTTAATAAAGAAATAACGCAAAAAGGAAAAATCTGAATCAACTTTAGGGGAGAGAGACAACAGTTTGTTTAGAAATATAATCTAGTATCTCCACAGCACTTGCTCCCATCCTTTTGCTTGCAGTTTCCTACTTCACATCTATGCTGAAGTTCTCAATTTGAGCATAGTGACAATCAAAAACAATCCTTTAAACAACAAGACAACAAGAAAAACAAATTCAAACTTTTTTTTTTTTTTTTTTTTGCCAGTTACATAATACTGGAAAAACATAACCTTGACATCTAAACTGCTACAGAAACCTGTCACGAAGTCAGCAATCGTTGGATTCAGATAAAACAGTCAACATCTCTCTGGCTGAGCTCAGCAAGTGGTGCAGGTCTTCCACTGTGATCCTTTCAAAATCCTTCTCTGAGACTTTTGAGGTCCAGGACTCACACCCTCCATCTTCTCACTGTCTTCTCTTGGCATCTCCTCTCAGCGTTTGTGTGCAGAAGCAACCACGCTACCCCTACGGCTTAGCCCTGTATTATATACCTATAGTTTACTACAACTGCAAACATTTGAAGAGAAGAATATGACACACCACACTTTAAGGCTCAAATCAACTCTACTGAAAAAGCAAGAGTTAAAATACAAGTGAGGTAAAGCATGAATGTCTTTGCATAGATGTTCAAGTTTGGTTTTTTTTTTTTTTTTTTTAATGTTTTGTTTCACTAGCTCTTCTAAAAGTTGCATATACTACAGGAAAAAGTAATCTGATAAATTACTATTTTATGACATTTTAAAAATATTGTAATAGATAACAGTGCCCAGTAAAGTCAGAAAAAAACATTCATTARCTGTGATTAGTCACTGTGAATGCTCATCAAATACTGGTGAAGATGTTTTCACCTACTGAATTCCACTGCATTTTTCATGCATAGTGAAACAAAAATGGGAAGAGGTTCGTAAGCTGTCTTTTCACATTTTCCAAGACTGCATTGGAGATGACTATAATATTTTAAAATGCATAAGTAACTTAATTTTGCAAAGTCACTATACGAAGTATGCAAAGCAATTGCCTTTTATCATTTTCTCTTCATTGCACATCAATTATCTCTGCTATACATTATGAACTTATACTAAAAAGACTATTTCTATAAYGCATAAGTTCTGCAAGTCTATTATTGGGGTTTCCATGGCTTTGCGTACCTTTTCAAAAGCGTCCATCTTGTTTTAATGGAATTTTAATGCACAGAGTTAGAGAAAGCAATACTTCTTATACTTACAGAGCCTAGAGCTGTTTTTTTTTTTTTTTGGTTTGTTCGTTTTTTTTAAACTTTCTGAAAAATATACAGTAGTAAACATCGTTCTTCCATCTCCACCCTACAATGCAGAAAATCTGAAATGTTGTCCAAATATTCACTTTTCACCACAGATAACCACTGGTAAAATATAAACTCTTACATTAAAAAATTCTTGATACGAAGATGTAACTTTCTGGCAACAAATAYGCATTATTATTATTATACATCTAGCTATTCATGACTGAAAAAATCAAGGATGCCTAATCCCTGAACATCAAGTTAAACACCTGTATTCAATCAAAGAAATCAGAAGTAATCGTATAAAACCTGCTATTTTATTAATCAGAAAAATATTGCCTTTCTGATGTTAGGGAAAACACACATACCATTTTACATTGGTCTAGGAATTTCATGAGAACAGGGCTAGGACTTTACTTCTTTTTTTCCAAAGACCTACYGCTGCGACAATCTTTCCCGGGCATGGTCTGGGAGCAGGTCTCTTTATATCGTATTCAGTAACCTCTACTGTGTTCAAGAATACACAGCATAGATTTTTCCTGGAAAAGCTCATTGGGTATGGGAAGTTAAGACCACAACATTTTATTAGATTATCTCCTTTGGCCTATCAAAMAACACACACCATTTTCAGCTTCAGCTGATAACTTCCTTCCTTTCATGTTGAAATCAATGACACTACTGCCTGAAGTTTACTTCCATGAAGATAATCAAGCTAAATTTGTAAAAATCTGCAAGATGGTAAACGCGTCATTTTCTCATAGGTAATTGTAATTCGCTCTGTTCCAACTTTTCTAGTTTGGCTTTCTAACCAGTTTTGTATCTTTTCTGCTGCAGTAAACCCATGTAGCATACAGGGCCTTCTCCCCAAGATGATAATTGTGCACTATGATTTGAGTCATCTTGCTATCTTCTTTGAATAAAATATGCCAAGTTCACTTTCTACTCAGAAAGTTTCACCAGTCCTCAGCATTTGAAAAACATAACCATGATCACAGACTTATCTCGGTTGCTTATTAGAGGAAGAGGTCTTCAAGAGGCAGGTCTTCAATGTGCTTCCATGGAAACAGTAGGATATAAGTCCTTRCTGGGGGCCAGTAGGGAACAGCTGCAACCTGGAGTGCTGGGAGTGTGTAAGTAGGTGGCTGGGGGAGGAAACCCAGAAGCAGAAGGTGGTAAGTTTGTTTTGTCTTGTTTTCCTGGAGTTAGACTGCGAGTGAAATGAGAGTTATGTAATCTACGGTTTTTTGTTTATTTACTTAGGTTTGTGAAGTAAGTCCATGAATATATTCCCTGTGGAAAAGTTTTAATTTTTTAATGTGTGTGTTTTTTGTTGTTGTTTTCTTTTTGTGCAAGAGTAGCCTTTCTGCTCAACGGAAATTTATTTCATTCCTCATTTCTGTTCTGCCCTACTTGTAAATTTTGTATGGCAGTRGTGGCAATGGTGGAGAAAGAGGTGACAGAGGATGCAATAGTTCTCCTAGAAATGAAACAGATAAATGAGATGGAGAAGTAACTGTTGGAGCCTGGATCTGAACGTGAGAGCTGAACCATGAATCATTCTGGCTATTGCAAGCTCTGAAAATAAGGATTAGCACCTTGAAGCAAATGTTTTCTTCGTCTGACAGCGGATATGGTGTCTGTTTTCACCAAAGCTAGTGAAAGTCTCCTCATTGGTCAAGGATGAAAGAGTATAGGGCAAGTTAAATGGTCAAGGCAGCACTACATTTAGATCTGAGTCTGAGAGGACTGATGAAGGAAGTGGTGGGAGACGGAAATGGCCTATGAGCAAAGGCTGAGAGAGCTAGGCCTGTTGAACCTGGAGAAGAGAGAAGGCTGAGGGGGGAGCTGGTCAGTGTGTATAAATCCCTCAAGGGAGGCAGTGAGGAGGAGGGGGCCGTCCTCTTTTCAGTGGTGGGCAGCGATAGGACTAGAGGAAACGGCCACAAGGTGAGGAACCAAAAGTTCCACAGCAACTTAAGTAAACACTTCGTGACAGATAGGGTGACAGGGCCCTGGGCCAGGCTGCCCAGGGAGGTTGTGGAGTCTATTTCTTTGGAGATCTATAAAACCCGCTCGGATGCAGCCCTGTTTGACGTGCTGAAGATGACCCTGCGTAATGAGGGGGGTTGGATGAGATGATCTCTGAGGTCCCTTCCAACCCTAAGGATTCTGTGATTCTGTGAAGAGGTGCCTGTCCTCATAGTCCATAGGACATTATRAACTGCAGCAGAAACAAATACTAAGTTTTGTATCTGCCCCAGGACATGTGGCTAGAAGCATGTTTGCATAATACCTTAGTGAGCTCTTAGACATGCCAATCTGTCTTAAACCCCTCGAGTTTACACAGAAACCTTCTCATCCAAGCCCGCAGCTCSAATTGCTTGGGAATACTGACCTAGACCCAGCAGATCAGATTTTTAGCGATGGGTAGTGGGAAATAAAAGCTAAGCAGGTCTCTAAGGCTGGCCAAGGGAATTTCCTGACCAAGCTTTGTCTCCATGACATCAACCCATCCGCAACACAGTCRATTCCTTTTCTCATAGGCAGCAAGCAGAGCTGCTAGCAAATACGTGCTTTTCTTCACTCTTCTGCTTTTAGAAGCCTACCAGGGAGAAAAGAATGGAGGTGCACAGTTGCTTTGCACACCCTTGGCCATGCAGCAAGCACGCAGCAAGCTGCCATCAAAATTCCTGCAGGTAGGGAAAGCTTCTTCTGCCCACCATAAGGATTAAGCCTACAGCAAGCAAAGGGAAGAGGCCCAACACTTCAATAGCTAAACTCACCATCTCTCATCTGCTGCAGTTTACAGAATGCAATCTATTCTAGTAATGAGCATAGGATTTACTTGAAAAATATTTCAACAGTTTATACTAAAAAGAGGAAATACCTGAGAGCAGTGTGTTCATCCCAGGAGTCTTGCTTAATAACTGTTASTTAAAGAGCACAATCTGATGATAAACCAGTACAATTTGTACCAAGAAAACACAGCATTAAACCTAACCTTAACATTTCTCTTAGAAAACTTCATTTTGTATTTTGATGACAGTTGTTTTGGTGCAAATGAGTCTCTCAACTCTACACTGTTCTTTTGGAAAAGTATTTCATTTATATAATGAAATGCCAGGAAAACTTTTCAATCAATGGGAATATACTGATGAATTCTCAGTATTCTAGCTTTTTTTCACTCATTTTTGAAATGTGCAGTTATTATGCTAGTCTGGACACTGCAGATAATGGGCCTAAAATGTGCATTAAGATACAGATGGTATTGGGCAACCTGTTCATTCTTTCCAGAAAAGCACAYCCTCTGTTATTCATTCATAAATCCATGCCATTTTGCACAAATGAARTTTTAGTAATTTATTTGTTGTTCAAAAATTAGGATTAAACAAGAATAATTTATTTCTAGTAATCAGAACAGAACCAGTGAGTTTAAAACTCTTTATATATTCCAGGCAAGCAAAACAGAGCTACAACTAAACAAAGATGTAAAACAAGATCTTTGTTAGCATTCTATTAAATATAGCAAATAAGGAAAGTCAATAGCCTAAAAGCAAGCAGAAAGATATACTTTTTTTTAATGTATGTGTCCTTCTGCAAGTTACTAAATCTGACTTCCTCTAATATGTGTGTGTATTTTTTTTAATGTAAAGTGTATATACTTTTCTATATAAATTTGGAATTATTAGAAGAAACTGCATAGGAGGAGCACTTTTTAGATCAACTTAGGAGGTTTTGTGGAAAACACTGCCTTAGTGAAATCAAAATGGTGTTTTTATAACAYAGCAAAATCAGTAAGAGAGAAGAAATGTTCTTTTTGTTCAAAGGTGCCGTGTTTTGAAAATATTGCCATGTAGTATTTACGGTAACAGCTGTACAGTTAAACTTTAGGCACAAACTGAACTGCAGAGGATCTGCTGCATAAATAAAATTCCCATGGCAACTAAATGTGCTACTAGATAACAGAGAAAAAAGGATTTATGTGTTTGCTGAGCTGTCTTGCCCTAAAGGAATTCTCCAGGCAAATGCAGGCCACCTGCCACATGTTATATTAAGCTCAGCCTTCTGGACATATTTTCCAGTATATAGCAAAAAGGTCCAGCAAGTTTCATTTGAAAGTTTCACCGTTCCTTATTCACAGCCCCGCTACAATTGGCTCTTCAATACACTTCCTATACTGTAATATATTCCTGTAGTTTGARCAGATTTAGTTAAGCTTTTAACTCTTGTTAAACTGCCCACACCCAAAGGGAAAAAATATCCCAAGTCCTCAAATTCATAACAGGTTTTGGGCATGTCTGATGTAACTGAGATGCACAATTAGAATGTGCATACATTTTTTTTTTTTTAATAAACTTCACAAAGTAATACTCTTTCATAATATTCTAAGGAAGAATACCTGGCCTAAAATATTGTTCTGCATAACCAATATATTATTGGACAAATACTAAACAAGAAGTCATTTTTCTTCCCTTCATATCTATGGCAAAAAAGCATTTTTCAGTAGACTTCACTGCTAAGACAGGAGTATTGCTTAAAAATGCAGACTGTTACAGTGGGAAGTCTGAAGGCCACAAATGTAGCCAGAGSCAGAAGACAGATAGCCACCTAGCAAGCAGTAAGCAAACTTGCTGCAGATAGTACCAGCAAGTTACTAAGAAGCCAGAGTATGTGTGAAAGTACAGAACATTAATGGTATTTTCCTTGCCATTTTTTGCCATGGAAGATTAAATTAGAAAGTTTAATAAATTGTCCTTGAAAACCAAGCCTGTCCTGAGGCTTGGCCCTGGGGAAGGGCATCACATTGCCACTCACCCTGCTCCTTGGGAAGGCYTCAGTGTTTTGGAGAGGTGACAGGACTCATTTCATGCTGCAGAAAATAATTTTGAAACCAGTAACAGGGGGTTCCTCTTTTCCTATTCGAGGGAGCATCAGCTTCAGAGCTGCTTGTTTCTTTCCCTCATTGCAATGTTTAGCTTCACACCTATCTGTAGTATAAGCTTGACCACACAAACTGCACAAGCCTTACACTAACGTGCTTCTCCAACCAACAGGAAAGCAGGCACATTCCCACTGCTGTGTGTTCCCTTTGTCCCTGTTGGAGCAGGAAGTCGAAGAATTCATCATTTAACAGAGTGGGGAGGAAAAAAAGATGCCTGTTGGTGCAAACTGTTATGTTAGGTTAGTGTTCAAAACACACAGTGTATGTGTGTACAGTGCAGAAGCGTGTATGAGAAAACAGGGAAAAGAGGAAGCAGAAATGCTAAACAGGTGTTTATATAGCACATGAACAGCACTGCAATGAACAGTATCTGTGTCACAGAAAACCASATAAAGTAAATCATATACAACTTAATATCAGTTGAGGGTCAGTATGGTATTTCCAGATAACTTTTTGGATTTTTAATCACTAAGAAGAGTTTATATTCCATGATTGCCTTCGCTATAGAAAATAAGACTGGGGGGGATAGAGGACCAGCCTAAGTTTTACTTTGACTTGAGTTTTGTTAGATGTGATCACGTAAAATACTCCACCAATAGATATGACAAATGCACTTTATATTTCAATGTGTCAAAGCATTTCAATACTCAGAAACTATGTTGAAGCTGGCAGGCAAGCAGACTATATTAAATTTTTCTCTGGAATCGACTTCAATTCTGTACTGAATTATTGGAATTTTAGTGACCCTAAAAAAGGCTGTCAGAAATAATATTCAACACAGACTTTTCGAATCTAATGCTCTATTACACATACTTCACATAAAATAATATAGTTTCAATATAAGCAAACCAGTCAAGAACAACATTGTATTTGTACTTGTAATTTTAGATACATTTTTATATTGATTTGTCACAGCATTTCAAACGTGCTTTYTCTTTAATAGAAAATTCAGAGGCTACATTTGGTGATTCAATAGCTTTTCTGTGGATTTGATACAGTTACAACTTGTTTTTAAATAAATATAAAATTTACCACCACAGGACCGTAAGCACAATAATAGCTATTTTGAAGCTCTGATTTTTCAGGACTTCCACATCTCTGCATGTCACAAAATTCACTTCAGATTTTTAAGCTGCATTTGCAAACTAATTAACAACTCCTTCCTTCCATTTAGCCCAATGCTTTTTTTCGGTAGAAAAATTCAACACCAGTAACTGTATTTTCTTTAAGCACCCAAGTTTTTACCATCTTTAAAGACATCTTCAGCTSTAGTGTTTTACTATAGCTACTTATCATTCAAGAAATTTAAGAGTTAACCTTCCCAATTATGAACCCACTAATATTTCCAACTATTTCTAAATGCTAAATCCCTGCTGTTAAGAAATGCTAGAAGCAGAGCAATGGCACTAAGTCTAGCAAGATCTTACGCTTTCATACCCACTGCTGTGACAGAGGCGCAGAAGTCACAAAACCTTGGCGTGCTTCACTTAAACACAGGTACTCGGATGCACGTTGCAGCTTGGGAGGACACACGGATACGCGCACGCAGCTCCGCAAGCAAGGCAGGACGCCCATCGGCAGCTCTGCTGCGTGGCAGAGCCCGAGGGGAGGTGAGAGCTGTCAGCACAGCCGCCTGTGAAGCTGGCGGGGAAGCAACAGCCGATGATGCCCTGCGGCCCACTACCGGAAAGCACAGGGAGAAAGATAACAAACTAAGGGCTTGGAAAAACTCAAACTTCACAAAGCAACTGGGTAGTTTACATCTTATCAGCTGACACATCTCACTTGGATTGGAGGTTAAGAACAACATGGCACTGGCTGCCCGTTCTTGACCCAATCCCAGKGATTCGCATTCCGAGATCCCAGAACGAGCCACCTTTAGTGCTCCTTCCCCAACGGAAACCACAGGCCATTTACCTGGAAGCCAAGTCTGAGCTAGAGCTGCAGAGGTCTAAGAGGTGCAGTTTGGCCTTGCCCTCTGCTGCAGCCAATTCCTTTTCTCCCACCAGCTCTCGTACCAGTGTGAGGGATGGCAAGGCCGAACGGGATGCAATGAGAGAGGCGTCAAGTCCACCTGCCAGTTCTCCACCAAGCCACCCCTGCTCCTTGGCCTGATCAGCTACACGAATGAGCACAGGGAGGTTGTTTTGCTCACAGCACCAAAACCAAAAAGGRGCATCTCGATATTTAAGTGTTTTTACTCCACTGCTTCTGAGCAACGCCAAGTTTCCTGACCTTCACTGTTACAGGTACCTATGATGCTTAGCTTAAAACCCAGCCTAAGTGCAAGTTCAGGGCACTGAGCTGGAGAGATGAGAGCGACAGAGACGTTGAGAGACTTGTGAACAATGCTTAAAACTATCTCTAGTTTTGTGCATCTGCAAAGCATCATTTAGGGCCTAGATCTGAACATAGAAGCTAATAAAATTTCAATCACCGACTTGATTTCAGTGAGAAAAGCATCAGGACCATATCTGTCTGCCTTAAGAACACCATGTGCAGAGGTCAACTCTGCAGCCTGTGCTTCACTGAAAACATATTGTGGTCTGTTTGTGAACTTAAGTAGAATTATAGGGACACACATCCCTTCCCTTTGGGGGGCCATCAGCTCATCAGAGCACTTCCCTCTTTCACAGAGAGAAGAGCAGTTGATTCACAGGTAACATATGAAGAAGTTATGAGGTACCGAAGTGCAAGTGTCACAAAGCACACTATGTTATTTAAGTAAATACTCACACAGAGAAATTAGAATAAACAACTTGTAAATAACTAAACATGTAAATAGTTGTCTCCCTAAATAAAAAACACTTTCTTCAAATAAAGCAAGGAAAAAAAACTAACCCACACCTTACAACCACCTTAAGAAAGAACTGAAGTAACTGAAGCACTGATTTCTGTAACTTTCCTAACTTCAAAGCACGAATGAAATGTGTGACAATTTATTGAATGCAGACTTCGAAGATAATATGGACCAGTTTTMCAGTTTTGTGGCAGGAGACACATCTGGGAGTGGCTTTCACAAACACTGTGCTCTGCAAGAAGGTTATACGGCACTATCTAAAAACAAAAACAAAAACAAAAGCATAATTCTGAAGCAGGGAAAGTAAGAGATATATTTCCCTTCTAATATTTTCCTGAAGTTCAGGCAATATATGTAACATRTCACTGATAATAGTTACATCTTGGGCATTTCACAGGAGCTGCACACAGACACCCAGTAAACAGATTTCATCTTCAGTAAAAACAAGTGCTACCACCATACCACAGCTATACTCTCTTGATCTCAGACTCCACACAATAACAGGGTATTAGAGATCTCAGCACAGGAAAGGGACATGTAGGAGAGGAATATTGCACCTATCTTCCCTTGAGATACTCAAGTATGGAACTGATTCACAGTTCCTCTGCAGATCCTTTCTAGATAAGGATTCTATACCATGAAAGAAATGCTAAATGCAGAGTCAGTAATACACTGCCAACCTGATTTTCTATGAGGTCTAATCACTGGGGAAACCGAGAAGATTTCAGCGTTCTAAGCAGCAGTCACAAATCCCTGCCACAAAGATGCAAGTCTTGGGTGGATATTAAGATGAGCAAGGGTGTGGAATGATTTAAATGTGCAGGAAAACTGCAGAGAAGCCTCCAAAGAATAGTTCGGTAAGGTTCTTGGTCCCTATCAAGAGTTTCTATGTAAAAGACAATCTGACTGATTTAATAAAATACTTTTAAAAGGTTTTAATGAATAAAAATTAGATTATATAATCAATACTTATTACTTTTTTCCCCTTCAATCAAATTATATCCCAAAGCATCCTTCCTCATTCATTGCATAATTTCCAGAGTGGGCTCTGATCGACATTCCTCTAAACAAAGGATGTTCAATACATATATGCCTTCATTACTGACGTTTTATCAATAGTAGCAACTTACAACTTGTCTAATAACTCAAAGCTAATGAATATTAGCTCTTGCCAAGTCGGGTAATTTACCTAGATATTATCTAGTATTCCCTAAACTGTAGAAACAGGAGTCCGATTTTCCTGTACTACAGCAAACCACGTAGTAGTTTAATTATGGAAACAAGTTGGAAATACTCTCTTTGTGATTGTTTTTAAGTTAAAAAAATATGTATCTCTTTTGCTCACTACTTGATGACTTGGACTTAAAACATACAACAAGTATACCATAGCTAGAAAACACTATGKTTTTTATTTTTTTAAGTGAATGTCTTTCTACTTCATGATAATGTTTTAGTTATTCATGAAAAAAAYTCAAAATAAAACAGGCTATAATTTGGAAAAATCAGACTTGCACAAACCTTTGCCTATTAAGCATAGAAAGCCTTTCATTCCTTCTCTGATTTCCTTGGGAGAAACTGGAAACCTAATATTGTTTGCTGTTGAATTTAGCAACCATGGAAGGTCTCACTTCGTTTATCGTACAGTGCTTATCAGGAGTCATATAACATAGACCACAGTAACTTCAAATTAGCCACAGCATATTAGCTTGACTCTTAAGTCAAAGAAAAATAAACAAAAAAAACCTCACACACACAATACCCCCACCACCACTCAAACACCCAAATTAAAATCCCATTTAACTTTCAGTACTATGCGAAGAACAGCAACAGCAATACTGTATCCTGCTAAGTCTCCTTAAAGCATCTAGGTGTTTTCTGTTGTTTTCTTATTTGCTTCTTCCTGAAAGAAAGGCTGCAAAACTTGACTACAGCCTATGCAGACATCTCAAATGGTACTGTGGCATCAAGCACAGATCCTATGGTTATAAATCCCTTTTGATTAACACACCCGAGACAATGGTCCATAATTGATGATCTGAATTCTGTCCCCCTCTCAGAAAATAACACAACAAGTACAACATATTTCAAGCTCTCAAGAAGCTCTCAAGAACTTAAAAAAAAAAGTTAAAATATTTAAGAAGAGATATCTGAGTTTCAAAACAGGTATCTGACATAAGATAGCAGTCGATACATTCTGAAAGCATTATTTCCTTATTTTTTGCTAGTGAACATTCAGAGATGAGAAATACATTTTTGCAATATGGCACATTTCCCCATCTATTTGCTGAACACATCCCAACATGAGCGACAAGAGAAAAAAAAGAAAAAAGAAAAATCAAACACTTGACATAGCAAGTGTGGTCTACTCTAGATGAAGCAAATGTTTTTGAAGTTCAACTAGAAAATATTCTGGTGTGATAAAACCAAAAGGATGCACGCTAAAACGTGGCGGGGGGAGATGAAACTTTCAAGTCTCATGAAAGCATTCGGGCGTCTCACAGCACTCACACTTACACCACGTTTGGATGCCACCTGGAAACACTTTGCTTTGACACTCTTCAAATAACGCACACAAAATTAAATACGTCCTTCAGAGGCCRTATTCTACACATGGCAGAGAAGTTATTGAAAGAGGACCAGAAGATACAGTATTTTGCAAAGAACATCCAGGTGCCCTGTTTACATCTACTTTAGACATCTCAGAAAGAACCAACCACCCCATCCATAGAGATGTGACACAGTGTGAGCTTCTCCTCCTGGATGGAAAGGTCAAACTGTGTCTGCCTGGGACACCTTCTCTGACCCAATTTCACTCTTGAAACACTGCTTCGCATAAAGAATAATTTAAAGCACTTTATAACATAGCCGGTTTTAAATATAATTTAATGGGATTAAAAWGAGATATTCTTTTAGCTTCAGGCTTCATTTTCCTGATGAGTAAAAATATAACAACTTCTCCCTATTCATTATTCTACATATGCTTTRTTAGAACCACCTAGCTCAGGTCTTAAGCCACTGTCCTGGTTCTTGCTTCGACAGCTTACAAAAACTTGTTGCAAAAACATGCTATGGAAAAGGTATCCAGGAAACACTTCTTATCCTTGAAGCATTTCATATCCTTAAACATTTCAGACTGCATCTTGCACTCAACAATGAGTGCTTTTCAAATACAATTTCCTTGATAGGTTTTCAATACCAGATTACTCCATTACAAATTCCTCCCTTAACATTTCCACTCCTGGTGCTTCTCAGTGGTTGCAACCTTCCCTCCCCAGCTCCATGCCTCTCTCAGCATTTTCTGAACCTTGAAGATACCCAAAATTGGTCAAGAAAATAAAAATGCACCTTTCTCACCACATCACTGTTGCTTTGTGTTGAACTGTGCTGCCATATTACAAAAAYTGCAGCTGGCAACGTTCTGGCAACTCCTGCATCCTTCTGCAGAGCCTCCTGCTCTGCACTGCCACCTGAGGCTGCCAGTTCACACTGCCATGAGACTACTCATGAAGGTCATGAATACCCTTCACTTACCAAAAATAAAAAATAGATTTAAAAAATCTCAGCTCTGCTCCCTCCCTGCTTTTATCATATTGCTGTGGAAAAAAACCTCCCTTTGCTCCATCACATTTTGTCCCCAGCAGCCTTTGAAGTTCTTCTGAAGGCAAACYGTTTCAATATAAAATGCCCACCAAACAAATAACATCCTGTATGCTCATCCCTCCCCAATGCAGTTAAGTATTTAAGTTCTCATGGTGAAAATAATTACATTTGTGAGCCTTCAGAATTTTAATCATAATTTCTTTGACATGCAGAAATAAATAGTGTGTGTGAAGTAGCATCCTTTAAAAAGCAGGATCCCAAATCAAAAAGATACAAGTCAAGGGAAGGCTCAGTTCCTTGCTAAATTCATTACAATGGGAGCCATCAGAATTTTTCAACACTGATAGGTTTATTTTCATGCCTGTCTTCACTCACCATTTTGGCAATTCTCTCCAAAAGARCTAATGCTGCAGGTGGTATGAACTCCTCTTTTTTCCTAGACAAAAAATCCTCACCAACAAAAAAACCCTAACCCTCAGAAAAAAAGCAATCAAAAAGCCCAGGTCCTTATGCTTAACTACATGATATTAAAMGCTACCTCAACAGAAGTAGTCTCACTTCTAACACTCTATCTTGCCCCAAAGCAGGAAAAACTTTACTTTGTCAATACTATTTTTTTTAGTTGCACTATGTCTTGCAAAAGTGTAAGTTATAGTTTTTCTCATTCTCATACATGTGCAGACAACTCCAGGATCAGTGTGAACTCCTGCATCCTGCTTGTGGGGAACTGTACATGGACAACTGGACCTGAAGGGCAAGGAACAGAAGGAAAAGATGGCAAAAGAATTTGTATCAGATCTTATACACAYGTTAGATTTTACCCTATCTGGAAGGCCAAATTTAACTAAAATGTTTTCATGAGTAAACTGACTGATAGACATTTGGAGGCAGAATGACCTAATACCAATTTTCACCAGAAGTGACCCCTGAGGATAAATTTGAAGAGAACAATTTTTCAGGTTGCTTTAAGAAAAGCGAGGATGCTGTCTGTATCCTTGGATCATATGGAGACCAGAAACTTTTCTCACCACAGTATAATTTCTCTGGTAAGGTTAATCACACTCACTTATTATGGAAGCCCTACCAGGTGCGTTTGTTACAATCACCACCAGTCTATTACCCATGATAACAACCATTTTCTGAGATACCAGTAAATCTCTCTCTCAGCTATGTGCCAGCTCTTTTTGGCACTTTGTTTGCCCAACTGAATTCCTCACACAGGAGGTGCTTGCGTGAAGATCAGGAAGCCTCCTCAGCTTGACRTAGCAGCAGGAGGGAAAGGCAGTGTCACCAGGAGAGCAGAGGGACAAAGAGCCGAGATGATCCTTAAATGTAGAGATGAAAAGTTCGAACTTGAGTCAATTGAAAAATGAGATTAGAGAGAAAAGGAATCAAAAGGAAAGGAGACAGGACCAACACAGTGAGCAAGTAGTGTAAGAAGCAGCCAAACAGCTACATTAAAGATTGGTGCTGCCTCTGGGTAGATTGGGAAGCAGGCATAATTGAGTAAGGAAAGAAACAGCAAGAGCTTGGATAAGAGTTTTAATGCTATGGACACAGAGGCTGCCTTTTGGAGGATGAACCAATCCCACTGCAGAATTTGGGAGTGTGTATGGAAACAGCAGAAGAGCTGGGGGAAAACAACAAAACACAAAGGTCATTTTATGGCCTTTCTCCAGTATGAATAGAGAATTAGGTACTGACCAATACTGAAATTAGATAGAAGGATTTTTTTTTTTTTTTTKWKWKWKWGAGAGAGAGAGAGAGCATGCAAGACCTTAATTTTTTTTTTTCCCTACCCAAATTAATTTCAAATGAATGGGATGATTTTTGAGTACAGTAGCCATTATGCCAGGCAAACTTAAGCTCTGTGGGTTTTTCTTTTCCACTGTGGTTGTATTGACATTAGATCAATGCCAGATTAAATTTGATCAATACAGAAGAATATTCCGAGTTGGAATGATCCTACTCTTGCTGTTATTATGAAAAAGCTCTCTCACATTTGCTGATCCTAACCAACACTGGTCTCCCAAGACCGGACTTCAGCATTACCCGTGAATCACGGCCATGTCCCTTCTGTTTGCTGGCTAGGCATTTATCTGAAGCGAGACGGAGATCTTTTGAACAAAAAGGAGGAAAAAAAATAAATAGAAGAACCACAATCCTAATTTGCTTCCTTTACTAGCACAATAATATTCAGTTATATCTATATCAGAAATGAGACGGGGAAAAAGACAAACTAAAAAGACTGTGTAGCTATCATATAGTATCTTGATTATAAACAAACAATTTGGCGTTTTATAAGACCTRCCAAAACAGATCCAAAAAATAACCCTTTTTTCTCTCTGATACTATTGGTTATACCTAAATAGTTTTAACAGTAGCTTTTGACAGACTACAAGGCAGCATCACACATAAGTTGCTGCTGTCCTCAAACCATTCTTATTGCAACAAACAGCAGCACCAGTTTGCCTGCCCTCTTTAGATCTCTGTGTCCTTGCTGTCCCCTCAGGAGAAGGTGGTCAGTGTGATCTTGTCCAGGATTTCACAGCCTGACAAAATAAACTATATCCTGACCACTGAGCTCACTGACCTCTCCTGCAGAAACATCAGATAAAAAGGAAGAAATAATCTTTTCTTATACCTCYGTCATTTCCCACACTCAATTTCTCTCATCAAAAACTTCAGAGCACCAGGAAATAAACACATCATCACAAGGTGGAAGAAGAGGGAAAGAATTAACCTTCTGAAGTCAAACGATTTTGCAGCAAAACCTAGGAACCAGATAAAACATTGACTGAAAGTGCCAGCAACTCTAACATCAAGTTAAGATGTTAGAATACCCCCTTCAAAAATCCTGCCAAAATTGGGTTCAGAAATAGGAACGGGGGGAACAGCACATTGCCTGGCTACTACATCTGATTCTGGTACCGAGATACAAGTAAGCTCAAGTAACATACARTACATGTATGTGTGCATGCATATTCACACATATATGCAACTGCTATTATAGAACATAGAGGRATGTGAGAAAGCACTCGCTGCTCTAAAATCCTAGCTTCTCTGGAAATGGTACTTAGGATGCACGTATAGATTAGGGACAACACATATTCTCTTGTTCTCTCCTGAAAGTTCACAGATAAGAACAGTTTTCTCATAGAAACCGAGATATATATCTACTTCTCTTGGACATCTTGGATTCTGCCCTAAATGACTGAAGAAATAGGAGAGGGCCAATTAAAAGGAAAAAAAAGCTTCAATTAGCATACAAATATCTTGGTAATCAAGCAATAATAGCAAAGGAAATGCAAAAAAAAATACATGACAGTTTAATGGGGGCATTCGGAAGGTATTATCTTCTGTAAAGTTTACCAAAGTGTGCAGATGACAGTTTAATGAGATTTTGCTAACATATGATATTTTCAAGGTTTACTTCAGTATAGTAGGAATTCTTTATATTAATGASTTGTCTGGGGTTTTGCTATTTTGTTCAAAGAACAAGTCACAGTTTCTGCACATGCTCAATAAAATGTGCATTGCAATTTATTATTTTCCTTACAGCTTATTTTATTTATTTCTAATTTAAATACATACAATGTTGTTTTCATTTGCAAATATAAAGGAAAGAGATGATAACACAAAGAGAAACAGCTATCCTTTGGAAATGAGCTTAACCATAGGGGCTAAGCTGTCTAAAATAACTTTTTTTCCTATTATGAATAGCTCAGTACATGCTATTATGCATCAAGTACCTTATGAAATTATGCTGTAGACACCAATTACTTACACAGTATATAATGAATTTTTCTGCTAGGTGAAATTAAGTCTTAGCAATGAAATCGCCATGCCCAACAATTTGTAGAAGAAAAAGGAGAAGAGGATACGTAAATTAGTGGAACTAACGAAAGCCTTTTCCCTATATCCTCTGATTTCAGCCAGCTCTTAAATCTTAGCAGAAGTGAGTTTGGTGGTCTCAGAACTAAAATTGCCATACTCTGCAATTTGTGCAAGAAAAAAAGGAAAGAGCATGCGTAAATCGGTGGAACAAACGAAAGCCTTTTCCTGCTACACTCTAATTTCAACCAGCTCTTAAAACCTTGTGGAAATGAATTTGGTGGTTTCAGCTGAATTTCACAGTTAGCATCAGAAAACTAGTTTCAATTATTAGGTACAATTTCATTTGATTAAAAGCCCCTAATCTGGAGAGGCCCAGGACTCCGCCAGCTTGTAAATTAAGTTAACATTTTCCTTCACCTCAAGACAGGAGGATTGCTCAGAGCTAGGATTCAATACACCACGTGTTTTGTAAAGATAAACAAGTGCATTATGTTACTGTAATTCTTTAACCTTCATGAGCCACAAAGTAGTGCCCTCAAAATATTTAAATGTCGTTCTCTGATTACTATTCAGTATCCACCATACTTAAAGAAAGTCTGGAAAGCAGGAACAATCTGCTTTATCAGTCCTTTGCCAACCTATGGTATTCTATTCCTCTACACCCACACAGAAGGCAGAAGTCTGTCAGAACAGCACCTAGACATAAATCTACTAGTGACTCTTGTCCTCATTCAAGCTCACATCTATGTGCACCAGAGGACATGGTTCAGTTGAAAAGAAAGATGGAAAGAGAAAGACAGAAATAAGGTTCACAGAAGTACCAAACCCACCAATCCTCCATCAGCATCCATCCATCCATGCCAAGCACTAGAGCAGAAAGTTTACTTTCAGTGTAACAACAACTTGTACTTTCAGTAGAAATATATGAAAACAAATTTCTTGTACCAAGAATTCATAGAAAGTACCAGTTCAAAAAGCCCATCTTTTGTTCTTTCAGTTAGTCACAGAGGAGACTCTCATAAGGAAGAGAGCAGTAACTAGACAGAATAGGCAATACGGTCATTGCACCCTAGAGTAACTTAAGACGTGTCACTCAGGGCTGGCACTGGGTGCTCTTCACTGAAGCAATGGGTAAATTAAATCTCTTGTTCTTCCTACTAAACTAAAACTAAGGGGAAAGTGAAAAGAACGCATTGAAAAGGCAACTGAGAATCAAACCATCTGGCAAAATCCAGGATCCACTTGCACTGGCAAGCTATTCATTATTAAAGCTTCCAATACAAACAGGCAACTTAAACTGTCACCAAAGCCAGGCCAATACAACTGGAGAGGATACACAAAAATTGAATCATAGAATGCCCAAGGTTGGAAGGGACCTAG
>NW_020456087.1:5998789-6064498 GCF_003342845.1 Nothoprocta perdicaria | reverse complement strand
TGTTGATATATTTGAAGTTTTTCTTGTTACTCTTAACATCCCGTGCCAGATTTAATCCCAATTGCGCCTTAGCTTTCCTTGTTGCATCCCTGCATTCCCTGACAACGTTCCGGTATTTATCCCAAGGGGCCTGTCCTTTTTTCCACATTCTATATATTGCTTTCTTCTGCTGCAGTTTTGTCAGGAGCTCTCTGCTCATCCATGCAGGTCTCCTGCCCCCWCTGCCTGACTTCCTAYGCACAGGGATGCGCTGCTGCTGGGCATGGAGGAAATGCCGCTTGAAAACTAACCAGCTTTCCTGGGCCCCTCTTCCTTCCAGAGTCCTAGCCCATGGGATCTTTCCCAGCAGGTCTCTGAAGAGGCTAAAGTTGGCCCTCCTGAAGTCCAGCGTGGCAAGGCTACTTACTGCCCTGCCTCCTCCTCGYTGGATCCTGAACTCYWCCAGCTCGTGRTCACTGCAGCCAAGGTTACCCCCCACCTTCACATCTCCAACAAGGCCCTCTCTGTTTGTTAGTACGAGGKCCAGCAGCTCACCTCTCSTCGTCGGCTCCTCCACAACCTGCGTCAAAAAGCTGTCATCGACGCACTGCAGAAACCTCCAGGACCGTTTGTGCCTCGCTGTGCCATCTCTCCAGCTGATGTCAGGGAAGTTAAAGTCCCCCAWGAGAACCRGGGCCTGCGACCATGAGGCAACTTCCAGCTGCCTGTAGAAGGCCTCATCAACCACCTCCTCCTGGTCAGGTGGCCTGTAGCAGACACCCACCACAGTGTCTCCCACRTTGGCCTRMCCTYTARCCCTYACCCACAAGCTCTCCACCCYCTCATCATCCACTCCCAGGTTGAGCTCCATGCATTCCAGTTGCTCTCTCACATACAGAGCAACTCCACCACCTCGCCTTCCCAGCCTGTCCTTCCTAAGGAGCACATAGCCCTCCATAACAGCACTCCAGTCGKTCGAGCTATCCCACCAGGTTTCTGTGATTCCTGTGAGATCATGGTGCTGGGACCGCACACAGATCTCCAGTTCGTTTTGCTTATTCCCCATGCTTCGTGTATTGGTGTATAAGCATTTCAGGCAGGTAATCGAGGCTGAACTTTTCCCAGGAGSCATGAGAGAGGATCCTCTATAATCATGCCCTAGCCGTACTTCCCCACCACCATAGGCCTGTTGCATATCCATTGGCTTAGGTTTTACAGGATTGATTCCCCAGTCCATATGACACTCCCCCTCCCCCTCCCTGCTTAGTTTAAAGCTCTCCTAACGAGATTGGCCAGCCTTTTGGCAAATACCCGCCTGCCCTTCTTGGTGAGGTGGTTTCCACCATGCTCCACTAGCCGGTGGTCGTCAAACAGAGTCCTATGGTCATAGAAGCCAAAACCCTGTTGCCAACACCAGCGGCGCAGCCAGTTGTTGATTTCACCTATCCGTTTTCTCCTACTTGAATCCATCCCCCTCATTGGAAGGATGGAGGAGAACACYACCTGGGCTCCCACCTCTTTTACAGCCRCCCCTAGGGCTCTGTAATCTTGCTTTATTTTGGCARGTTTCCCCATGGCATCATTAGCACCCACGTGAAAAATAAGCAGGGGACAGTAGTCAGTGCCTCGGAGTAACCGAGGAAGCCTCTTTGTAACGTCCCTTATTCGAGCCCCTGGTAAGCAGCAGACCTCCCTGGATAAGGGGTCGGGCCTGCAGAAGGGCGCCTCCGTATACAATTGAGTACGTATCAAGAAAATGATGGCTACAGTAAACATAATATCATCCTGGAAATTTGCAAGTCTTTGTGGGAACATAACGATACATCCATTGGATTATATCACTTGCAGATCAAAGCCAAAGAATTTGAAGGGCATTAAACTGCATAAACTCAGCCTAGCAATAAAGTTAAACTGCAGCTACTTTCACAGTGGAGGCATGTACAATATACTTTTCTATTCATTTCAATACCTTGTATTATACTACTATTCTGACTTTTTTTTCTGTGCGTGTTATTCATCTGGACAAGAACTCTTTTCACGAAGAATAACAGAAAGTATGGGATTTATTGCTATAATGAAGTTCTTTCAAATCTCTGTTTTCTCTCTCTAAAGGACAGGAGGATAGGCGTTCATCTCATCAGGCAGCTTATTAGGATTAGCACTGAATAAGACACCACAGAATGTCAAGCCTATCAGTTACTAAACATGCATCATACAAACTTTGTCTTTGCGAGAACCTCTGCTCTGCATTTGTCATCCACCTGAATAATTAACAAGTACATGCTGCCTGCCAGCAGCTTAGGGAATTAATTTTCCCAGATTAAATGCAGATCACGTCTGTAAAAATCTCAGACCACACACATACTGTACTACTACCTTTCAAACATTAAAGGCAAAGAAATAAGTTTTATTATGATGGCAATTGAGTCAGACCTAAAACTTAATGATTATGAAGTCATACCTGTAATACGTATAAAGTGGTTGGCGGGATTTTTACACCCAACTAACACAATAAGTCGATGTCTTTTTGTTAACAATAAGCTATTTAAAATCTTCTTTCAAACATGCTACAATTGCTCCACACTTTATTGCATTTCCAAAATAGTTATATATTCTCAGGGAAATGCTAACATCTCCTAAAAATCCCAACTTTTTTTCTTTTTTTTTTTTTTTTTTGGGGGGGGGGGGGTGTATTTGCCATAGGCTCTTTAAAAATAAAGATCTTAACTATAGTATGCAACAGCATGTATATTGAAGCCAAGGATTTCAGGATGAAATACAGTACCTCACTTGTGCAGACACTCTGTGACCTGAGATAACACATGCCACAAATCAGAAGGCAGTTGGAGATTATGTTGTGTTTGCAATGAAAAATATGACAGATTAATGAAAAAGATAATGAAAAATACCCATTTATATTGCTCTTGATGAAAAACTTAATTGCAATCTGATTTGATATGATTTATCTTAGAACGTCATCAGGAATAATTATCTCTAATCAAAGAATCTGAGCTGCCAAAGGATTGAGACTTGTACCTTCCAGGAATCTCCTTCTGGACTACCAGTCCTTCACAAYACACTAATGGCTCAGCTACAAGACTACTTAATACGACCTTTTGCTATGAGTCTCTGCTACTTCATTACCTAATGAGAAGAGGCATCTAAAAAGAACTTAAAGATTCCCAGAAGGAAATCTGCAAGCATTCCAAGAATTCCTCTCCCAAATACAAAGGACATAAAACAGAAAGCACATAAACACCATGTTGAATGCTATTTAGGGTGCAAATGAGTATAATATAAGAATCTGAAATACCCACATTCACTTCCATCTAGCTACACAAGTTTCACATATGTAACCCTAAAACGGAAAACCTGAAGAGTCTTTCAGGATTTTCTGTATACAGCAGTCACAGTAAAGGTACTTCATACATATCATACATATCATGTTTTGGGCAACAAGCTTTCTCTGAACGAGGAGCATCACTTTAGTGAGGCAGAAAATCCTAATTTCACTATTCTGTCCTGGGAGGTTCAAGCATTTCTACAGTGAAACAAGTCCTCATAAGCTTCTTGATTTCATTAATATCATCTCTGATTTGTCCTCCCTATTAAACTTCTAGGATTTACACAAAACTGGCCAGCTGTGCATCATCTATTTGCAGGTGGATACCACCACCATAATGGCAGCTTCCTTTCGGTTAAGGACATTGTGTTGAAGTAGTACTGAACATTACATGATGYGTTTCCCACAGTTTTCACAAGTTTGTCATATTATAATACTATACTGTCTGTTTGATACATAAAATAAGGCTGCATAAAGTAAGACTTGAAATCTACGGCTCCAAAAATCTTTCCACTACAATGAAGTTACTATCAACAGAAAGTGATTACCATTCTTGTGACCTACATTAAAAACTGCCAACTTAATATGAACGAATTACCAGTTAATCATCAGAGTAAACAAAAATCTATTAAAAATTGTATTGAAGTGCAGTACTTACTACATTGCTAAACATTAATGCAATCATCTACACAAAAATCATTATCTTTTTTGTTCTTTGCTCATTAATAATCACCCTCAGAAATAAATATTTTGCATAAAATTATCATATTCATTTATACGTCCCATTTTTAAAGAACAGATTTTTGATCTCTAATATTAGAGCACATATTTTACCCTGGGAACTGACTGAATGTAGTGACAAGTTTTTTAAATCCATGCTGTCCGTGTTCAGTATTTTTCTCCTGTTATTGAAATTTAAATTGAAAAGGCTTGGTATTGTCCACAGCAGAGAAGTGGTTCTAACCACAGTATGCCTATCACTGGCAAACTAAAATTGAGGCCCTGCCCTTAGCCCTGGGGCTTAATCTCTGGGTAATGCTGGAAATGTTGTTCCATGCATGGATTAGCAAATTAAAAGAAGTTACAAACCTCTGCTGTGACTTGTCCTACTCCTGCAGTCCCTAAATCATCATCCATCGTTACAGCTCTAGATGTAGCTGTTTAGAAAAGACACAGCAGGAAGCAGCAAACGGGGTGTTTAGCTACAAAGTACAACTACTTTTGCTGAAAAAATCAGCAACAGCAGCAGCACACATGCACTAACATTTAATTTAGAATTAATAGGTAATATTAACAACTAATAGCCTGTTTCTTCCTATGGAAGTAATTCTTTTTACCTCATTTTGAAAAATAAAGATAAATATCAAACTACATCTGGAAATTCACTCAAGGATTATTTAATAGCAAATGAATCGGAATCTTTTTTTCCAGTAGTGCTAAAAAGGTCTATTTCAGTTGAAATTTCTTGCAGTTTTGTTTACATTATAGCATTTTAATGCAACATTTAAACTGCTTAGCATTTTATATTGCACAATAAAGTAGCAGCGCGTATGCTTTTATTAAAACTGATACTTATGGGAACTTGATCTGAGAATAGATGCAGCTATACTACATACCTATTATAGGCAAACATCTATTTAAACCTGTGACACATACTCCTTTCTTATAGAACTTTTTTTTAAAAAATATTTTAAATAAGAAAAAACAGCAATTCATTAAATAATATCCTCTAAAGAGAATAATGCATTTTTATCTTAACAAATAGTAGAGCACCAAATAAAGGACTAATCTTTAGTGGTCACTAAGTATTTGAGGCAGTGAGGATGTTCAGATTGCCTAATCTTTTGCCTCCAGTTTGTTTGCTAGGGAGGACGCATATAGAACGTGTAAAGCTAGCCCAGTTCTCCTGGGACACTGACTGTAAATCCTTTTTCACTTGTACTTCTAGAAACACAAATTTCTTATTTCCAGGGAAATTTGTTAATACTATTTTATTCACTTTTCAACTTGTGTCAGAAGGCATTAAGTGCTTACAGTTATTTCAAAATTGTTCTGTARGAAAAACACCACGCGCTTCTGGCTCTGCTCTTTTCTCTCTCCTTCAGAAATTCAAGCCCAGCAGCACTACACGCTATGTGGCACGTACCTAGCACCCAGCCCACGTTTGAGGCATGTGAAACACCAGTATCATGCGAAACACCACTATCATCTTGTCGTCATTGCCAAACAACAAAATCTGTAGGGAAGGAAACAGATTTCAGCCACAACTGGTGAAATACCCCTGCCATTCTGTTCCCTTGTCTTCGCCCCCATTGAAAAATAAAAATAAAAAAATAACAATTAAAAAACAGCTAACATTACAGAGCAAATGGACACAAGWCTGGTCTGGAAGTATTGAGAGCCCGACAGGAACGGGGTCTTTTCATTAGCAGCGCAGCCTCGCAGCTCGCRTATGAGAACGCAGCTTAGCTTTTGGTTGCTGTGGTGGGAGAGGGTAGGGGAAGGCAATGGAAAGGGGCAATCCCACCAGCTGAGGACAGGGGCATCGCCTTCCATTTCCTCACACTAAGGAAAAGGAGCTCCTCAGAAGCTCATAGAAGGGCTAGTTTATGTTCAAGATAGACACACACAAGCAATTACATATAAATGCCATAAGGAAAAAACGATTCTCTGCAGGATGGAAAACTGTACGTGCTTTGGCTTCTCCAGAACAATTAGATTTTGAGCACTGGTTTTAAACAGTCATCACAGTGAAAGAGTTCTCTCACTGGAAAAAAAAACCAACATACAGAGTTTTCCCCCTCTCCTCTAGCTCCAAGGAGACAAAAACAGACAGGCTGGTGGCAAAGTTTAAGCAACTAGTGCAGCAAACTAACGTAACTCAACCAGGATTATAACCTCTCCAGTCTTTCTGCTCATGAAACCAAGTTCTCCCCCCTCCCTATACCAACTTATGCAAAAAACACGTAGTATCCTCTGGAGCATCTTTCCATTAACAGCCCAAGCCTGGTCGACAGTGCTASAAATGCCTTTGCAAAGCAGACCTGGTCCAACAAGCACCCAGTTTCTCCACTCCATTACACAATTGTGCTTTGTGCCTAACCCACAGGAACCACTTCAGGATCACAAGATAACTCAGCATCCCAGTCCGAAACTCAGTCACTGATTTTCTTTCTAAGAATAGTCCAGCAAGGGTCCCAATTTGTGAGACTTGTGGTGCTGGTTTGGCAATATTGACATCTTTCCACTAAGAAGGTGAGTGGGACCACCACTCATTTTACACAGGCCATCCAGGAGCCACTAGATAATAATGACTTTCATTTTCCACCCACCCGGGCTACATTCAAACTGGTGACCTAGAGGTGAAGGTCCCTGTATCCCATTACCAGACCTCGAGCCACTTAGCATCCTTGTGCAGTAGGTTTTTCCATGCATCACAGATGTCAGACACAGCAAAACCTGTCTATGTTTGAAATCTGTTCTGAAGTTCATGGGCAAATTTGCTTGATGGGTAAAATACATAAATTTTTAAATTTACACAAATTTGCATATACTAATTTGTCTGAATATTTTTCAATCAATATAAACACCTGCACAAGAGGGCAGATAAATAATTTTGCTATAAAACCAGAAATCACTTGTTTCTATGAACCAAAATTATTGGAATTACTACATCTCATGTCTCTGCATGCTACCASTAAAAAAAGTCAAGTACCAGCAAGAATTTGAGAAAGTGCTTACAGAATGTTCAAACAATATTAGCAATTTTACCAAACTATTACAGCATATCTGTTTTTAATACATGAAAAGCAGAGTTAAATGTAAATGTTAAATGTTTAAGATTTATTTCTATATTCACATACAATGTGTTTTCTGTTTGCTAGTGCTAGTCTTTAATACACAGTTTAAGATACTAAGAACTGTAGAACTGTAAATTACCTTRTGTGTTAAATATGCCAAGTAGCACAGAAGTGTTAATTAATGTATTATTAAAGTAGTTTTTAGGAGAAGTGAAGAGATATTTTAACAACATGGGTTTAAACCATGAGTAAATGTAATGCATTTGCAATGAGTTTCACAATTTACTAAAAATCATCTTATATAAAATAATATAAAAGACTATTTAAAAAATACAGTATGCTAAGCTAAAAATACTTTATATGTAACATTCAACCTTGAATTAMTCAGATAAAGATGAAAGTGCAGAATTTTGTCAACAGTGTTTCTTACTTAACKCACTCGGTTATGCCTTTCAGCTTGCTATATTTTATATGAAAGATATCTTAGAATAATAGAATGCCCAAGGTTAGAAGGGACCTCAGAGGTCATCGAGTCCAACCCCCCTGCACACGCAGGGTCACCTAGAGCATGTGGCACAGCGCTGCATCCAAGCGGGTTTTAAAGATCTCCAAAGAAGGAGACTCCACAACCTCTCTGGGCAGCCTGTTCCAGTGCTTTGTCACCCTGACAGTGAAGAAATGCTTCCTTGTGGAACTTCCAATGCTTCAGTTTGAAGCCATTTCCTCTAGTCCTATCACTGGCCACCACTGAAAAGAGGCCGGCCCCCTCCTCCTCCCTCCTTCCCTTGAGGTATTTATACACACTGATCAGGTCCCCCCTCAGCCTCCTCTTCTCCAGGCTGAACAGACCCAGCTCTCTCAGCCTTTGCTCATACGGCAGATGTTCCAGGCCTCTGATCATCCTGGTAGCCCTGCRCTGGACTCTCTCCAGCAGCTCCACATCCCTCTTGTACTGGGGGCAGTACTCCAGATGGGTACTGGAGTACTGGACACAGTACTCCAGGTGTGGCCTCACCAGGGCTGAGTAGAGGGGGAKGATCACTTCCCTYGACCTGCTGGAGACGCTTTTCTTAATGCGCCCCAGGATCCCGTTGGCCTTCTTGGCCACCAGGGCACACTGCTGCCTCATGGTCAACTTGTTGTCCACCATGACACCCAGGTCCCTCTCTGCGGGACTGCTCTCCAGCAGGTCCACCCCTAATCTGTCCTGGYGTCCAGGGTTATTCCTCCCCAAGTGCAGGACCCTGCACTTGCCCSTGTTGAACCTCATATGGGGAGCGCTGAGGAGGGAGGCGAGAAAATGGCGTCGACGGATTATTGTACCTATAGCCAAGCTGCGGCCCAGGAGGGCTACAGCACCTACGCACCTCAGCCAGTGCAGGGATACGCACAGACCACCCAGACTTATGGGCAGCAGAGCCACGGGTCGTACGGGCAGCCCRCTGTGAGCTACACGCAGCCCCAGACGAGCAGCACGTACGGGCAGAGCGCGTATGCCACCTCCTACGGGCAGCCTCCCGCCGGTTACAGTGCGCCGGCGGCCCCCCCCCRGCCTACAGTCAGCCCGTGCAGGGCTACGGCACGGCCAGCTATGACACTACGGTTTACACCACCCAGGCCTCGTATGCAGCGCCGTCCACCTACGGCAGCCAGCCTGCCTACCCCAGCTACAGGCAGCCGCCGGCTGCCGCGGCGCCTGCCAGACCCCAGGATGGCAGCAAACCAGCAGAGAGGAGCCAGCCCACRTTGAGTACAACGGGCTACAGACAGCCCAGGCTGGGCTATGGCCAGAGTAACGACAGTTATCCTSAGGTGCCTGCCAGTTACCCTATGCARCCGGTCAYGGCGCCTCCATCCTATCCTCCTACCAGCTACTCCTCCATGCAGCCAAGCAATTACGATCAGAGCACTTACTCCCAGCAGAGTAGCTATGGGCATCAGGGCAGCTACGGGCCACAGAGCAACTATGGCCAACAGAGCAGCTACGGGCAGCAGCCTCCATCAACTAGTTATCCGCCCCCGACCGGCTCCTACGGCCAGGCACCAAGCCAGTACAGCCAGCCAAGCAGCAGTTACGGTCAGCAGAGTTCGTTCCATCAGGACCATCCCAGCAGCATGAGTGCCTATGGACAGGAATCCGGAGGCTTTCCAGGCCCAGGAGAGAACTGGAACATGAGCGGCCCTGATAACCGGGGCAGGGGAAGAGGGAGATATGATCGCGGAGGCATGAGCAGAGGTGGGCGGGGAGGAGGACGTGGTGGAAGGGACGCTGGAGAGCAAGTTAGCTTCAGTAAGCCTGGTGGACACATGGAAGAAGGACCAGACCTTGATTTAGGCCCTCCTATGGAGCCAGACGAGGACTCGGACAACAGTTCCGTTTACGTGCAGGGACTCAATGACAACGTCACCCCAGAGGATGTCGCAGACTTCTTCAAGCAGTGCGGAGTTGTCAAGATGAACAAGAGGACTGGGCAGCCTATGATACACCTGTACATYGACAAGGAGACAGGCAAGCCCAAAGGAGATGCCACCGTGTGCTATGATGACCCATCCACTGCCAAAACAGCCGTAGATTGGTTTGATGGGAAGGATTTCCAGGAGAGCAAGATCAAGGTGACTCTGACACGGAAGAAAGGCCCCCTGAACAGCGTGCGGGGAGGGATGCCGCCATGTGAGCCACGCAGGATGCCGCCCCTGCTGCGCCCAGGTCCCGGTGGTCCTGGCCATCCCGGCGGTCTGAGGGGGTCCATGGGCCGGATGGGAGACAGAGGCRGAGACAGGGGYGGCTTCTCCTCAAGAGGACCACGGGGATCCAGAAGAAATCCCTCCAGCGGGAGGGAGCATGCAGCACCGCACCGGGGACTGGCAGTGTCCCAATCCGGGCTGTGGAAACCAGAACTTCACCTGGAGAACAGAGTGTAACTAGTGCAAGGCTCCAAAACCCAAAGGGTTCCTGCCACCCCCTTTCCCCCTGCCAGGTGGGGAGCGTGGTAGAGGTAGCCCYGGGGGCATGAGAGGYRGCAGAGGCGATGGCCTCATGGACTKYGGGGGACCCGGCGGCATGTTCCGAGGTGGCCGCGGCAGCGACAGAGGCAACTTCCGCGAGGGCCGGGGTATGGACCGAGGCAGATACGGAGGAGGAGGGCGGTGAGGAGGACGACCCGGCGGCCCTCCCGGGCCCTTCCTGGAGCAGATGGGAGGCGGAGGCCGAGGCGGAAGGCGCGGAGGACCAGGAAAAAATGGACAAGGGGGAGCACCGCCAGGAGCGCCGAGACCGGCCCTACTAGAGCTGCAGCCGCCCAGCGCCATTTACTACCAGATTTATTTTTTAAACCATAAAACGTTTTAAATTTATAATTCTATGTTTATAATGTGGGCCACAACATTATGATTATTCCTTGTCTGTAGTTTAGTATTTTTCACCATTTGTGGAGAAACATTAAAAGCAAGTTCAACGGTTGTTCAACCGAAGATGGTTGCTTGACTAAGCCCCCGCGGCCCCCTGTTGTGAGCTTGCTGGTATCGCTGGGCGCAGAACCCCAGAGGCGCTGGCTAACTGTTACGATGTTAAGATGTTAATATCTTGTTAAAACAACTGTTGAAGGTAAGTCATGTCATATCAACCACACACCATACCCTATAGGAGCTCAAATATTCTCAAGTCTATGTTAATATAATCCTGCCACACAATTCAGCKAAGAAAAAATAGCAGTTTTGCAGTGACATGTAAGACTGCGTAAATACTGTATTATCTGTATGTCTTCAAGAAATGAGGCAAAGCCATAGCAAGGATTATACTGAATCAATTTAGAAAGGTAAATATTGTTAACAAGCACCATAAAAGAGCCTAGGAGATGATTCTAATCTCTATTTATCAACCAACAACAAGGCTGCACTCCTCTGTGCTACTTCCAACAATATATCTATAGGACAACAGTAGTTTCTGGCTCAAGAGAGCAATGCAACCTCTCAACAAGAGTTTTGCTGCTTTCTAATTTACTATGGAATACACCCTGTGCTTCACAATCTTTTCAAAAGGGTTTTTAAAGAAAATGCATGTGGCTTTTTGCCCACTTTTGATCATGGTTTGCTCCGGTTACAAAGGCTAAGCATAACCACTCCGGATGTCCAAAAATCTTTTTTGAAATATTTCCTATGGAGATATAAAGTGCTGTTTATTGTAGAATTTGGAACCTCAAAAAGCAGCACACTTTTACAGTCATTTAGCTGCTGGAAAAATAGGAGATCAGTGGCTCTACTTGAGCTTCTGGAGTTTATGAGTCCTTTGCCACTCTATGACACCTAAAACGGATTGGAAACCTCTTTGTTACAAAGGACTGCAAGGTAGAGACACAAACTGTAATGCAGATGCTTAAGAATTTTAGTAAGCTAGTCAAGTGTGGGTTCCTGCCAAGAAAGTCTGATTTTGTTTATCGTTTGGGCTAGACCCCAAACCACTTTTTTTTTAAATTAAGAAAAAAAAGCTAAACAACAAAAACTTGGCAGAGTCAATTCTCCTGTTTAACCAGGCCACTCAGCGAGCTGACATTCAGCTTTTAGACTGTATTTTTCAAAATATTTTCTCTTTACTGACAGAAGCTGCTATAAAAAAAAAATTGTCTCAGCATCCAGCTGGTGATTGACAGCCAGGCCAGAGAGACTGCAGTAGGCTTAAGCAAGGGAAAGGAGCATTAGTAGTGGCACAGTGCTAAAATAATAGTACGAGCTTTATAAGCAGTGATAGGGAGAGATAAAAGCATGTTCAGGACATTTTTGAGACAAAAGAATAAAAGGACACTCTAACGAAGCAATAACAGGCATGACATTAAAAGGAAATTCCAGCATCACAAAACAGAAAAATAGGGAAGAAAAAAAGAAACAACAAAAATGGTTAAGACAACTATCTTGCTTTTCTAAAATGTCTCGGTGGTAATCTCTAGATCTGAAGATCTCTAGATCTGAAAATCTTCTGTATCTTTTACCAGAATCCTAAACACTGAAGTCATAAAAAGTTTTGTTTTCCCTGTCTTTGTTTCTCTTAGATTCCAATATAAAAATACATGATTTCATTAATTTAAAAGACTATTACTTGATCCCAGTTCCTAACTGAAGTTTTACCAAAATTCTGATAAATTCAACCAATACTCAACTGTGAGTACTAAACAATAAAAATAAGCTAAGTGTTTAAATCTAGTTTACATCGAGGATTAGAGTTGGATGAAATTTGAACATTTCTACCATTTAAAAGGCTTGTCACTGTGGTCCTATAGATGAAAAAATTGTACTGCATAATTATGAAATCTTGCCACAAAAGAAGCATGACAGATGTAAAATAAAACACAAGATTTATGACCAGAGTATGCGTACTGGAGTAACTTAAATTTCTACTGGTGTTTCCATGTATTTCACCTATATCTGCAATCTATAACAGTATCATCTACTAGTGAATTCAGACTTGTTAAATATCTGTGTTTTCTAGCAGGACACGGAGCTTTAAGTCCCTTCTTTCTTTCTTTCCCAGAAATGTTAACTGCCCACTATTACATCCACCTACAGTCAGCACATGCTCAACCTATCTGACTAAAAAATCCRTAAAACCTGACTGTTAGGCTGGTACACAATAGCTCTTAGACCAGAACATAATGCTAACAGCCTTGCAAGCCTCCTTTCCACTTATCCAGCTGCTGTGTCCGGGTTTCCCCACATCTGTGAGCTTTTAAGGCTCTTGTAGTCCTAGCAAACTATGGCACTAGTTTTCTCAATTTCCCTGGCACAGTTCCTAGGCATGGGCTTTCCTGGTTATCCCTCCACAACAGCCTGCTTTATTCCCTGGAGACCAAGGCTGCCCTTGTTCTCAGGCCTCAAGAGCATAAGCAAAGAGCTCTAACCCCTGTGGATTGGAGCTCACCCTTCATGGTATGTAAAAGCTGAAGGAGGAGATCAACAGGCTTTCCTAAGGGGTTCAAAATACATGCACCCTTCACTTTTGCCAGCATACAAAGCTACAGGTATTTGTACACAACTTTTCTACAGTTTTCCCATCACTTATGAGGTTTGTTGGGGCTTTGATTCCAAAGCTCCCCGCTCCTTCCAGGAACCTTTTCCCTTTCCCCACTGCAGGAGGCAGCCTCTGCCTGGGCCCTTCTCTTCAGCCTCCTTTCTGCTGCCTCTGCTGACTTTCAGCCAAACAGGGACCCTGCTCCCCTCTTCCGGCACCTCAAACTCCATTTCTCTCCATACTGCTCTTCTCAAGGCCATTGAGCAATTCTCCCAGGCTCTAGAATTTTAAAGCCTTAACAATTAAATRAGACTTAGAATGTGCCAAATATACAAATATCCTTCCACCCAAAACATTCCTTTGATCTTTATGCTACAGTTATTTTAGAGAAATTTATTTTACACTGTCTTAAGTTATACTGATAGATGGTCACAAGTAGAAAATGCTTTCATCCCAAATAGGTGAACTCAATGGGAGCAAATGCAAAGGGGCTTGCACTGAAAGACAACAACAGCTACTTTTGATAAAGACCTACATATCTCAAGAAAGATAGCTCTTATACTGAGTTTTATATAAATCAAATCYTCCTCACACAATGTGGGAAAACAATTTCTGAAAAAAAAGCTGTCCGATTACTGTGGTACAAACTGAAAACCAGAAATATGGCCAGTGCTTTGGAAACAAATGGAATTTTTGTCAAACCACTTTTCATTTTCATGCAATGCTAGTGAGTGAGAAGAGCAGTTTGTTGTGTTTTTAAGGACATAGGAAACTTAATATTAAAAAAAACTGTTGAATGTATCCAGATTTTTTTCTAAATGGTTCTTGAAAGAAGATGGGAATATAGGTAAGGCTTTTTTAAAAGAAAAAGGCTCAAAAGTCATGCACTGGTCACTTGTAAAATCCAATATCGTGTAGTAAAATACATTAAACAATCCTCTAGTATATATGCAAGTCAGGGTTTTCTTTATTTTTCACTTAACTAACGCTAGGCTAAAGAAAAAAAGAAAAAAGAGAGAAAGCATAATTATTTTCATTCTCAGTTTCTAGTATTCCTGAATCCCTTGCATCTAGGACCATAATCAYATCACGCATAGCCATTCTCCAGATAGCTCCCCAGTTCATTTTATCTACCTGGTTTTCCAGACAGACACTGCTTGTGCTGCCATCTGGAATGCATCCTGGGCACTCCACACCACCAGCCTCGAGCCAGGGGAAGCCAAGCACATTAGTGAAAGCGATGGGCACACTAAAAACAGCACCAGGCACCGAGCTACCCGAGTCCCTGCAATGGAGCCATGACACCTACACCCTCACTCCACGAAGGGCCACCTTCCTTCCCCGCTTCCTAGGGCTGGGTGTCACGCAATAACCACTGATGAAGGGAGCTATGGGGATATCAGTAACTCAACACAAATATAGGTTAGTGGCGGGGAGACGTTCAATATTCAAACAAAACCAAAGTAGGAGGTGACTAATTTCCTGTTTACAGTTACTATGGCATTTGGTCAAAAACACAGTGCTTTTTTTCCTCTTTATGAGAGCTCACTGCTTCTGTGCAATATGCAGCACCATATTAACTCTGTGCTTTTTCATTCTAATACAAATGTAAAATTTYGTTTAAAAACAGCAATAAAGCACTGATCTTCGGATGCTTTGGATTTGGACCATCCAAGCTGAGTTGCCTTCTCTATCAAAAATATCCACACCTAATAGTCCAAGCAAGCCATCTAACATGGATACACGCACACACAGAGTACAGGGGGTACAAATAGGAGGGTGGTGATAACCCATAGTAAGCAAATATTTATTTACTTGGAGATTTAGAAACCAGATTTAGATAAACATGTGGAAAACATAAGACAATATGCCAATGTTAACCCAGATAGAGTTCCATCCCCAAGTTAATTTTAATACATTTCCCACAACCACCTCTTGTGGAACATGGACGAGCAAACAGAAGAGCCTTATCCCACACGTCCAGAGGGACAGCACCTGGGACCTACTGACAGTGCTCCAAACAGTTCAACAGTTCAGTGCTCCAAACTTTCAAAAGAAAACCAGGAATCTGCCATTTGCAGTCTTGAGCACCACTGCTCTGCCTGCAAGACTCTGTATATAAGTGCTGACCAGGGCTGTMCTAGTCACTGATGTCATCTAAAAATGCACTCTATGGAGTACAGAGCCTGTAGAGTGTCTCCTTAAACTCATCAGTTACTGATGAAAGGGAACTTAACCTAAGAAAAGCCAATGTGTTTAAAATGATCTTCAAAATATCTGTGAAAGAAGACCTTTATTCATCTTTCCTATCCATTCTTAAAAGATTCAGCTAAGTGGGGATTTTTCCCTAAATCTGAGAGATCTATTTCTGTTTTTTGGGTTTTTTTTTTTTTCCCCCCCCTCAACCCAATAAGCAGTATCTGGTGCTAACTAGGAAAAAAAAGAAAAAAATAGTTCACAGGCTGGTCAGCTGATGACAACATTGCTTAAGAGCTTAACTCCTCTGAAGTAGGCTCCGAGTTGCAGGGATGCATCAATACAAGCAAAATAAACTTGGAGCATACCAAAAATGCAGAAGAGTTAGTGTGATAAGTGATATTCCAAAATGTGCATCATTCGCTATAGTGACAATGGCAATACTTGATTCATTTTAGACTAAGAGACAGCTTAGGCCTGGAATGGATTTTTTTTTTTTAATAACACCTCAGAAAAGATCAGTTTATAACTTTAAAATACCTATGGGAAAAGGTGAGAAAAAAATATCGACAATGAGTAATGATCTAATGAAGTCGCCTTAACCTCTTTAGTAAACTTAACATTTTGCCTGTTGCACAGTGCTGTGCTCCCCTTAGCTATGAATCTGCCAGCAGTGAACTTCACACCTATTCAGGAGCACTCTTTTATGGCCGATTACCTGACGCTAAGCCTCTTCCAGCGGTTTCAATGGCACAGTTACCATTGACGCTGATGCACAGCCTGGATACGTGCCTGGTACTCCCWGGGGGGGTGTGAATCATAACTGCCTCTGCCTGCCATGCTAGGTCCAGCATGGAACACAGCCATYGGGAGGAATGGAAGGCTTCTGGAAGCACACTGCTATCCCTGGAAGCAAGCAAGCCTGCCGTAACCATAACATGGTCTCTTGGCCATAGGATCAAGGTGTTGCCCAAAGCAGGCAGCAAGGCACAGAACTTTGTTAGCTAAATTGTGATCATTATTTTTTTCTCTTCAATTTTTGAACATGGGGGAGGAGAGAGGAATGATTTTGCAAAGTTTTCATTTACATAGTTTGATCTCAAGGCAACCTAACTGAACCACGTGCAATTCATGATAGTGAGCATTGACTGTATAGACATATGTGAAACAATACTCAGGATTGGGCTGCTCACCTATAATTCAAGCACACAGTAATATCTCCTGGCATGAAAACGCAGTTATATTACGAAAAAAGGATTGCCTTTTCAATGCAGTGCAGGTCTCTGGGTCTCTCTACTCCAACAACTACTCACTAGAGAGTCACATAACAACCAMCACCTTGCTTGGTGTTTTTGTTTGCTTGCTTATTTTTTTTAATACAATAGAAGTGCTGTTTTATTGAGCTTTGAAATTAAGAATGAAGAGAGCAAATGACCAAAATCAAATGAGGTCTGCATTAAGAGAATTTTGCTAATACCAGATACACCACAATGCCAAAGTATGAAGCATGTCATCAGCTACATTAGCAAAGGATTGCTTTGAACTCAAATACAATCATCATCATCATCATCTATAGGCAAAACAAACAACATGAATAAAAGGTTTTAGAGTAAGATGGTATCTGCTGATATAATTTTATCCAAGTAGAATACTGCATCATTTAAATATCTTAAGTTGACCAAGCTACGTCAAAACAGACTGTAGACCTGATGAACATGTTGATCCTTTCAATACTAGCTAAACTAAGATTTTTAAAGTTTTTTTTTCCATTTTCATTCTCTGTCGAGTTAACAACTGTTCAATTTAGCTCAAGAAATCAGCAAAAAAATGTTAAGATGCTTTTTAAGATGATATTTAGCCTTAAATGCAGAGCATAGCCAATGCAAATACCGCTAGACAAAGCTACAAGGTGCCCCATGCAGAAGGATAGTTATGAAATGAGAAAGTAGGTGGAAGTAGGCATTAGATTCAATTCCCTTTCATGAATCCACTTATTTACTCCTTAACATTACTGCTATTAACTACATTTARAATAGATGAACTATAAACATCTATAGCATTAATCAATATTGGTAACTGTTTATATAGATTACCAGTAGCCTAAAGTCTGGTTATTGCCCGTGATCCAGCACTATGCCACCACCTGGGAAACAAGTGATCCATCAAACTCCTCATCTTCCATGTGCTACTGGTTAGACACCTTTTTCTCCCTGCAGAGCAGCACCTGCCACAGCTTACAGGAGATGGAACACAGCAGAGGGGACAGCACAAGGCTTGGGGATCCCTCTCCTGCACTGACCTTACCTCTGATCTTCACAACCAAACCAGGCCAGTTCCTCCCATTAGCAAGACTCACAGAGCTCCTATCCCAGGCACATAAGCTCATAACCAAAATATAACAAGGGACCTGAAAACCACACAGGAGACCTCCCAGGCAAGGATGCAACCATTCTATACATTTAAATACAGCAGCCTAAGGGCTCTAAAGACACGTGCACAGCCCTGGCTGCCGGGCAGCTGCAGAGGAGTCACGCTGCAGTGTCACCGCCAGCTATGGACAGGTACATGAAATTAATTCGTGCAACTGCTGCTCAGCTCCCCACAGTCCATTTAACTCATTTTTGTGCAGAGATAAGGGAATTTCACCTTTTATTTAGATGCAGCTGGAAAAGCTTTATACACAAATTACTCCCAGTACACCACACATACTCTAAATAGTGCATCCTGATTAAATGGTACATGATACAGCATCCTAAACTGCTCTGCATCACGGTCTGCAATTGGGAAGATGGCACAAGCCCAACGTCACTTACGAAGCAGTAAGACAAAGTACAGTGCAACCACAATGGGAGGAACGTATCTACTTTCATCAGTTCCTTGCCACTCAATGAACAGAGAACTCTGAGGTGTGACAGGATGTCTTTTCTTCTTGTTGACCTGATTTTTTTGCTTAGTATTTCTAAGAAATTTATTACCTATTTGCCAGAAATTAAGTGCAAATTCTAGTTACATCATCTTAAGACCATATGGTTATTTCATTTGTGTGAAAAAAATAATTAGTTTAAATGACATAAATGACAAAAATTAATTACAAATTTCCATATTACTRTTACACTCACATTAGATGGAATAATGTATTAGACTTCTCTTTTTTTTTACTTAAAATGATTCTGTTTACTTTCACATGTGTATATGCACATCTGTACATATATGAATAAGGAACTTGGAGAATATAAATATCAACTTCTCAGAAGAAATATTGTAGAACAAAATTTTCTTCACAAAATGTAATACAGGTCTTGTTTTCTACAGAAAACAAGTTTGAGGTGGTGCCAACTGCCAAGCGTTTGGCTGTTTTCACTGGAGCAGTATTTCTCTTACATAGAAAACAAACCAGCATAGCTTGAGGTTAAGCTATTGCTGTTGTGCAGGAAGTTTAACAGAAAGTCACAGTTTTGCCATGGATATGTCAGAGGTTCAGTGATATTGCTATAGCTGAATATGAAATATCAGCTGTTATATTTTCACATCATGAAATCCAATGCCTAAATATTAAAAACATACAGAACAACAACTAATAATTAACCTTTAATAGAATCTAAGAATAGTCCTATTGTAAATCTGCTAAGCAAGWTTTCCTTTTAAGTTGGACCATAAAAACTCTTGGAGAGCAGAAGGAAGGGAAAAAGAGGACTAAAAGTGAATTGAAAGCATCATTTCTGGCAAACTCTAAAATTTTATTTCAATAAATCATTGTGCTTCCCATTATTTAAACTTATAACATTTTCAAAGGTGATCTAGTTTAAAGGAAAAGTATAATTTAAAAATGAAATCAAAAGTAACTAATTTCAGAAAAACCTAACTTGAAAATTTTCTGCTTTTCCAAAAACAATCTATTTCCTCTTGCTTTTGTATCAATGCATTGATTCACTGAATTTGCCAACCATTTGCAAATGATCTAGATTTGTTTCCTCAAACAGCTCTTCAAGYGAGTTTACAATTAGCCATCCACAGGAACACAAAAAATTTTCAAGGGAGAACTGTGTTCTGCMCTTTGATGGCACCACGATGCAAAACGAGGAGGCAAGGCTGCTGCCCGCTCGCACTGCGCAAAGGAAAGGGCACGTGCCCGTGACTCACTGCCCTTTCGGGGTGCCCACTCATCAGTGCGGGCAACCCTGCTCTGCTCCCAGCCATTGGCACGAGCAGCTCTGCAAAACAGACCWTGCTACCCTTAGCACTCTGTGCAGGCACAGAGCTCCTTGAGCCCTTAATTCCTCAGAGAGTACCTATGCAGSAGAATAAATCAATGATATGAAAGAAAACATAAAATCCTTGCTAGTAAAATTTGCAGATGACACAGAAGATAATAAAATGGTAAATACCAAGGAGTTGTCAGTTCCACAGATTGCACAGCAGGCTGGGCTTACCTGAATAAGATGTGTTTTAACACAGCTGAGCACAAAGCTGTCTATCTGGTAACGAAGAACACAGATTCCAAACAAAGACAATGTACTGACCCAGAAAGAGGCATATGGATGAAGCCGGATAACCAAATTAATGTCAGCCAACAATACAATACACTAGCTAAAGCAGCAAAAATGCAATCCTCTGAAACGCTGGCAGGAAAATACTGAGTAGCAATAGGAATAGGTTATATATATATCCACATTCAGACAGAGAATCTTTGAATTTTATACAGTATGTAGTAACATGGTCCTGGTTTAAATCTAGAGTCCTTAAGAACCAACACAAGGAACAACTGATGGGCAATAGTAGCACTAAACCTCCATCCTCTACAAATGTCCACTCAGCAAAAAGCACAGTCATAAAGTAGGGAAAATTCATTAAACATCTGCAAGGATTATTCAAATTCTATTCCTTTTCTTAGAAAAGCAAGGTTTCCAGAACAACTCTATCAAAGAAAAGATAGACAAAGGTCAACTGACCACCGTCCATATCTTCCTAAATGGGGAGAAAGGTAACAAACATCATGAATACTAAAGAACTCTCCAATTTCTATATGCTGGATTTGGCCATATCTCCACTAAATTAGAAAACTTCAGACTAGAAGGTATTGATACTTAATAGAGAAGGTAGCTAACTACAGAAATAGTTTCTCTCTTAAAAAAAAAAAAAAACATTTTCTTTCACTTACAGTCCTCACAGCAACATTTTCCTTTAAAAGAACCAGAAGTTCTTGGACTATGTTATTGGGGACACTCCTGCCTGTCTTACACAACAGACTGAACTACACAATCTTAACAGCTCTTTCTGGATTCCAAAATATATGAGCACACCTCTAGCACAGAATTTGTCTTTCAGCATATATACACCTCTGTTCAACACAGCTTTCACTCATCAATAGGCATCAATACATCATCTGATACTGTCCTTTTAAGTTAAAAGAAGGTGAAGAACCCAGAGCTTTATCTTTCAAAAATATACTTAAAATGTTCCAGAATAGCTTTGTCACTTCAAMCTATCACACTTTCATGAGTTTAGCTGCAGGTATTTGATTAATTACTTATAATTTGGAGCACGGGAAAAAAAGAATTAAAGGTTTTTATTTTCAATTGTGGAATTTTGAGTATACTTGGCAGTGACACTTCTTTATTTGTGGAAAGCAGACAGTTACTGAAAGAGCAAGGGCAAAAGCAAAGCCTTGCTGAGCGCAAACAGYCGCTTAGTCACAGATAATTTGAATTGATCTCTCCATTTCTGAAAACAGTAACATGACTTGGGGAAGAAGAGACAAGAACCCTTCATATCTGAGATGAGAATAAAATGCAAGAACAATTTCAATTCAATATYAAATACCATGTCTTAACAAGGAATTATCAGACTGTGGATAATATTCTAGTCAAAAGGTGGGGTCATGCGCCCCGAAGCCCCAGCCAGTTCAGCAGAGTTTGCAGGCAAGACAGCTAAAGGTAATTGCCTAATTGGTCAATTGACCAATACCAAATTTACTTCAGGATTTAACTCTGAAGAGACATTACAATTAGCTACTTCAGATCTTAAATTGGTTTTCACATTTTCTATTGAACTATAAACTGAAGATTTTGCAAACCTGAGTAACACAGCCCTTTGTTACTCAGTGAATTTAAAAAAAAAATCAGGTAACACAAAGATCTGTCCTCTCTGGTCTCTACAGACTAGGTTCATTCATCTTGGAGTAAAATTTTAAAACCAGGAAAGCATCAACCTACAGCAGAATAAAGACATATTTATGGTACCATCTGTGTTACTAAAAAATATCCCAAAATATCTAATGTACAGGGCAATTAATACCTCCATCTTTCCAATACATTACTATAGATTTAAAGAAATAGCATCTCAGTATGACAACTGTGCCCTGAAAATTCTTAATTTAACTCCTAAACATGGTTAAACATGGGACCCCAAATTATTGCATTAGTTGAGTGGCAGTCCTGCTTGCTTTCTTATATATACACACACATGTAAGATGTTTTCCCTGAAACTAAAAGGACACTTTTGAGCTCCTGTAACTTCTCCTTCAGCTGATATGTTGGATGAATCCTGACATATGGAGAAAGAGACTGATAAGCCTTGTATATTTCTGAGCCAATTTGTGTGTGACACCATCACTTAGAAATGGAAAAAGGAAAAAGCTAAGGATTTCTCAGACATCAACTTCTCTGTGTCACCCAAATGAATAGACTGACATGAACCAGTATGTTCAGTTGCAGAGAAGCCTGTAGAGGGTTTGTTTTTTCCTCCCCTCTATTTTCAAATTTGCAATTCTTCATCTGAAACTATTAGCTCCTCCTGTGCAGCTGCTCTGTCCAATAGATGAGCACTGCAGACAACAATAACACTCAGGAGGAAGTCCATCTTCCCATGGAAATTTCTCTGTCTAGTTCAATTCCCTGATTAGAAGCCTTGGTAAAGCTATTTGGCCCACAGTAAGGGTGGTAGCGAGGGGTGAGGGTATTTTTTTTWAAAAATCTGTTTTTGCTGTTGTCTAGTAGGATCAGGAAATTTCCTGGGTACACAAAGCCATTCCGTTTTGTTTTATCCATTAAATATACAAACAAGTCTTAATTTAAACCGTAGAGGCTGACGAAAATGGTCTAGCCTTGTGCCTCCTTTTCTCATTTGTAAAGGAACACTTAGGTTTTTGAGCCAACATACAGTYTGAAGGCAGCATATTTTGGTCTGGTAAGTTGGGATGTTTTGAGCAGTTGCAGGCTTAAGATGATAATGTGCATATGACCAAGCTACACCTTCCAGGAAAAAATGCCTCACTTCTGCAGCTGCAATCAATGAGCCTTCTGTTCTCTGCTCAAATTGCCAGCTCGCAGAGAAGTCAAAGAGGGAAAAAAAACTAATAGGGCCATAGCTGTATTTCTGAGACTTAAGTACAAGACGTTTTCCTTTCGTATTTATTCCATGATCTTGACTTCATAAGAAATACCTAGCAATACCTTACCTACTCTTCCTTATTCTATTTTTCTCACAAAAAAAAAAATCCTCACTTTTAGCATCTTAATATTGGAGAAAGGAGGACAATTCTAGTCTTTCAGAAATTAACCTGCAGGAAAAGGATGTAGTAAGCACTGCTGTAATACATGTACTAACAGTGCTAACTAAATGTACTAAGTAACTGTGGACTGCCACAGAGCCTTTCCTGTTGCCACCCCGTGACCTGTTTCCGTCCATGCTCGCTCCTCCTACTCAGTCATGGAGAAAGGCCCTCACTCAAGCCATACTGCTTAAGCTGAAGCTCCTAAGCAAGAAACCTTGGTACGTGCAAGGTGCATAGACTCATGTCTAGGAGGTGACCACACCTCAAGATTGTCAGAATTAGGGCAAATGAATATTAGCTAAACGACCCTCTGAAAAAAGTCAGGACATAGAAAGGACTAAAAACCTCTATGGAGCAACACAGATTGCAAACATCTACGCTGCTCTCTTATATATGGTAGCTGTTTTAAACTGTAGCTTTAAACTGACCCAGCCTGGTGCACATGGCAAGGGTGCTGCAGAAGGAGAGCATGGTCCCTGGTACACAGTCCCTGCATCCCATGCCAAGCTCCCACAGCTAAATTCCTCCTTTACAGCTACCATGCCCCAAGCACCTAATTTAAAGCTATTGCTTATRTATGTGCCCGAGCTGCAGTCTTATCTATCTCCAGCTGCAGGGCATAGGCAGTGCATCCCTCACGCAAAGGACATGCTTCTCTGGCACCAACAGCTTACATCTGTTTTGTAGCATTMAGGTATAAAGTTTAAAAATATAATAAATATAGATTCTTTTTTCTTTCTTTTTGACTCATCTAACGGKAAGTTTTCAGTAACTGTTGTTAAAGCTTTTATATTATTAGAAATACAGCACCATGGGAAAAGCATCAAAAACATCCACTGGGGAGAAGACAGAAAGTGTGCCTCTGAGAACTGAAATACCAAAGTAGTGGCAAGACAAAACTCCACTAATATTAGATGGAAAAAAAAAAAGAAGAAAGAAACAAAGAGCACTGTGCTTTTTAGGGAAGGACATACTCATTTGTCTTCCAAAACAATCCATGCTTTTTTTTCCCCAATCAGGAGAGGATGAACTGGGCAATACTATTTTAAATGATTCATATAAAGAATTTCAAATATGACAAAACAGAAGTCAACTACAGACTAAGTTTTACCATCTTTTTGATTTTTGGATTTTACCTTTTCTAGAAGAAAATWGACAATGTCTACTTGTAACTATATGCCTACTTTTAAGTAAATACATAGTATTCYGTTTTGGGGTAAGCACTGCTAGTTGCTTTTACTATACTGACTATAAACTTCTAATTTCAAAAATTAAGATAACTAGGTATGCTGCAGGTTTCAGAGTGAGGCTRTTGCTTTATTTAAAATGCAAGACAAAGAGGACAGGCTCTTCTACACTATACCAAGTTTTCTTATATCCGCAATAGAGTTTCTAAAAACTGATGCAAGTAGCACACAACAAATCTGTTTCAAATATTTAAACAAATAGATATCTTTTTTATATACAATTACTGAACTGAGCTGACAAGAAAAGTAAAAAGCAGAGTTCTCTATTGAGTGAAATTGAGTTCTTTGCCATCTAAAATCTGACTACATCTAGATCTAGACAACACRCTACCCTTATTTGGCAAGGTGGAATGCAAAGGTATCAGAAATTTAAGAACTGCTCATGAGAAATAAAGGAGAAATAAATAATATCTAACACCAAAAGTAGACATTCAGGGAACAGGAACAAAGTAATCATATTTTCATTGTGGCTCTTGAAGTTATATTGACAAGTTATATTATACAGAAAAGTTTATATCTCTCTCTTCCTCTCACTTCCATAAACCAAAAGCATATTCTTTGTTTAATCTGAAATACCAGCTTTTACTTATGTGGTTGTATCTACTACTAAAAAAAGAAAACAAATAAGAAAACAAGCAATCTGTTTCAGAATAAAAAGACGGAAGGAGAGAACACGACCTGAAAAACTACAATGAGCATTACTGCCTTGCCATTTTGCTGCAATGTAAATACCTTTGATTTTTTTCGGTGATAAAGCTTTTGGAAAATTAAATCTGTTATTCACAAGCTGATAACGATAATACCAAGACACAAACCAATAATATAATCGGAGTATAAAAAGTAACCACTAAGCAACACAAAGCATTTTCAAAATTCACAGAAAATTCACAATGCATTTGCAATAATTTAACAAAAAACCATCTAYAACATAGCTGTCAAATATATACTTTTCAGCTTTATCTGAAAATGTGTTTCTAAATTCTTACTACAGTAAGACAGGAACTTCAGTGCTCACACAAGTAGCCAAGTCAACCGTGTTTCATTTGCCTGCCCACAGCAGCAGCACTTTGCCAGAAGCAGCACCAACAATATTTAGTTACGCACAAAAGCGGCCTCCGTTAGGGCAGCGGGCAAAGGCAAATGACTGCAAAGCAAGAGGCCTCAGCTTCAATTTAACTGTCCTGTAAGGTACATACTAATTAGCTGCAAAGCTATGAAATCCTCGCTAGCATGTTAAGTCTGCTACATGACAGTATAATTTGACTTCTTAAAGGATTATGCAAATTACAACTCATCATTCCATTACACGACTGAAAAAAGTGACAGCTAATTTATACATAACACACCTTTCAAATCCCTAAGATGTGAAGCACCTGTGCAATATATTTTGCCTAGATTTTTCTAGTGTATACATTCTTGTTTATTGCGCTACACAGAAGCATTCCTAAGAGATTTAATAAAGTCATAAGGTTTTTTATTTGCTTTTTAGCTTTTAGAGCACAGTCYCAAAGAAGCACACAACATTATTTCTGCGCCTGCTTTAGAGGTTTTGCATGTCAGCAGAAGTACACGTTTTCAACACTGAATAGCAGGAGAGCACGAGCACTAAATGCACGAGCTAGAGGCAAGACTCACACAGATTTCAACATACTTCTGGTAGGTAGATTCACAGTAGATTCCGTCATATCTGTAGATTTTCCTACATTCTGACTGGTTGGGTAGAGGATGCTGGACAGTTATTCTGTAGAGGCATCAAAAACAGATATACATGACTAGAGATTCTCTACAGGTAACTGGAATGAAGGACAATAAGCATGTTGGAATTGATTATTTGCCTTAAACATCTTTCTGAGCTCTTTAAATCAATTGCATTGCGCACAAAACAGCCAGAGGTGCCACTTTTTGAAATTTGCACTGAGAGTAAACTAAACTTCAGTTTTCCATAAGAACAGTATTTTTTTTTCTCTCCATTGAAATAAAGTAGAAGAGCTAAAGTTTACATACTGGATTGATGCTTTGCACAGTTTGTGTAAATACCAATTTCATAAGCACTACTTTATTTATCACGTTGCTGTTGTAAACCTCCCTCAGGTAGAACATCCATTCATATCAGCCRGGAGTTTGAGGCAAGGACCAAATAACCCTCCAATTTAAAACGTCAGCAGCAATTCTCACATTTGCACAGAATGAGGATAATGTGGCATTACAGGGTCTGTGATTAAAGGTGCTCAGCACCAGCTGAATAATGCCATATGTTCTCAGATCCACTGAAAGGAAATGCAAGTGATTGGCAGCAATCAGGAGTTGTGCAGCATCTTGTAAAATCAGGCCCTAAAAGATTTGTCAATCATTCTATTACTCACCCCCCCCCCCCGCAACTCCCTTGTTAGCAGAAAAATATAATTTGCCTATAAAAATTCAATGTTGTTTTAAAAATATACTTGGGAATTGCACACAAAACAGTACCAACTTTTTTTTTTTTTTAAGCATTTCTCTGGGATTATAACCCCATTTTACATGCTTTTGTACCTTCCTGAAATGAATGCTTTTGTCCCTTTTAAATAACTGTAGTTAACTATAAGTATCAAATTATTTGACAAATTTTACAGGGTTTTTAAAAGGGGAATTTTAGACTGTTAAAAAAACATTAACATTCTTAACAATATAGGGTTTTAGTGTTTTACTATTTAGCCTGTATATAGCCTGAGCTAGGTGGGGGGGTGTTTTTTTTTTTTTTTTTCCCCCTTTTGCTTGGTTTTTTTTCTTTTTTTTTTTTTTTTTTTTTTGTTTTTAAATCATTTAAGTATGTCTCAAAAACAATTTGCTAACAAATAAACCTCCCAAGAAAATGGAAATTTATCTACCATGGAAACCAAGGGCTTTTCCCTGCTAACACATGCAGAGGTGTGCACCATTCCCTGTCCTAGGAGGGCTGGTTTTCTGGGATGCCTGGTCTGAGCCCACTGTTTGGGCTTACATACCCAAATTCTTCCCCCTGGGAACCACGATGCAGGGGGTGACAGCTACAGGGTAAAGACATGACCCAATACACATCCAAAGCCAAAAGGATTCCTGCAATCACCAATTAAGACATGAACAACAACAAAAAAAAACACTTAAGTTACTTATTGTGATACTTGGGGCCTTAAGTTAGATGTCTAAACACTATATGCAAGGTATGAAGAAGCTGAGTAACTGAAGATGGGATCTGCAACAYAGGAGCGATAGCAAGAAGTCATGCAAGCTAGTAAGAAAGAAATACGTAAGAGCAGACTTCCCTCCATCTCTTTCCCACCTGCAACCCAAGCTTACGGAGGATGCTCTTCATACCTTGTTGGGTGGCTACAGCCTCACAAAAGAGGCAAGAGAACTAGGCTCTCCATACCTTAAAGCTGTCAGAGGTTGAAAAGTACATCCCCCTCGACAGCAAGGCGATCACAGGCTCCAGGGTAACTGTTCTGAAGTGTAAGACATATTCATTGCTCTTGCTAGCATGATAGCATTTTAAAAAAGCTCAAGATTCACTGGATCAGAGGAAGCCAGCGAATACATCCTATTAAAACAGTTACCCAAAAATGCATCATCAGCCTTTACAAAAGCTCAGAATCCCTCCAAAAYGAGCACCTTCATGTTGGGGCTCCAGAACTGCGCTCTTTCTTCCACTGTTTCTGTGGTCACATGAACGTTGATGAGGAATACTGACTACTATGACTTCACTGGTCAAACAAAAGGAGGGGAATATGGCTCATCCCAGAAAACTTTTAGTCTGCAATAGTCATGGCATGCTTCTGGAAAGCAGATGATGTCRCTTGGAATCTGCTTTTATGCTTAGGCTTGTTAAGCACAAGCAGACTTCTTCAAATGAGATGACACACTGAAGCCCAGAAAAGAACTTTGGGCTTCGAATCACAACCCCACTTTGTATCTAGCCAGAATTAGATGCTGAATCAAAGGCAAGGAAGAGATTAAAAATGCTTTTTTTTTTTTTTTTTTTTTTTTTTTTTTTTTAAATAGGTAGCTTATGAGGCTACAGACACCCGCACAGCAGCTGTTGCAACTCCTATTCTGCAACTCATAAGCCTTCTCATAAGCCTGTACTCATAAGCCTGTACTACATAGGGGCAGATTCCACCCCAGACCCCATCTCTTACCCAATATTTGCTGAGTTATTTGCCTCTCCTCCATTCCCTCTCTACTGCAACAAATAAATGAAATTCTTAAACCAAAACACCAAGCCAAATAAGACACCAGTTTAAAATCTCTTACAATTCCACCAACTTCAGTGAGATCTCATGGCATTTAAAGGAGCACCAAATGGGGCCTTCTGCTCTTAACCAGAAAAAGCAGACAGCCATGAGCCACTCCAGAAGACACTTTCAAGCCCACTGTGATTCTGGCCATGCAGCTAACCATCCACAGCCATGCTATGAAAAAGTATCCTGTATTTTCCCATGTGATGTTTGTCTCTTGTTAAGGTTTAGCTTAGGATCTTAGAGRTGTTGGCATAAATAGATTTATATGCTGAATACAGGCTATGTTTGTATTTTAGGTATTTAGAAGATGCCTTCTACTGTCACATCTGTGCCTATCTCCTGAGCATCCTTTCGTATTTTAGTTGTCATTTCAYAGATTCACATTTACAATTAACAGTCTTCTGTTAACAATGAGCCTGTGGGTCAGAAGTGAGCCAGAAATTAAGACCACCACCTCACAGAATGTCTTACTCAGCATTCCTTACTAAAAAAAGCACATAAGAATAAGTAGTAAGAAACGCTATCTAGGACCTAAAGAAGTTTTCCAAGACAATCAGTTTSAGACTTGATCTCTAAAAAGATTACCTCTAGACAATCTTCACCAAATTAATTTTGCTAACTTGTTCTTTAGCACATTATGTCAACAGATAGAGTGTGTATCTCAGATTCCACATACAAAATTGATTTAGCACAAAATAAAACTGTATATTGGCTATTTACTCTGGGTACTGTATATTCTTGTTCTATTTTATGCTTTCAAATTGATTTCTTGTATTTTTCTCTGTATTAAAAATTAAAGCACTGAAGAGTATTTGAGTCTGATCAATTTGCAGTGGTTAGCTCACCCCAATTTCAGCCGAGTTTGAATGCTTTGAAAAACACACCTATTCACATATAAGCTTTTGGACAGAGTAAAAGCTGCCACTTCATGATAATAAAGGCAAAAATGAGTTTTAAGTTATAACYATCTGTCTAGTAGAGAAGGTTATTTTCCAAAAGAGCTAGAAACATATGAGACAAAATGCCAGCAAATAACTAAATGAAGCATCCTATTTCGCTTAATATTTGTGCCTCCCTTCCCTTGCTGCGGGGTGCACTCTCTCACCTGATCCTGTTTTCAGAGGTTTCCCTAAAAAGTTCTGAAGTACCATCTCAAATATGAAAGGATTACAACCTGCTGTGCTTGCACATCAGACAGTTCATCTTCCTATCTTTATATGTCACTAAACTCCAGATGGATTCATCATATGACTTGAGGTAGAACCTAAGTGCATTTACATACATGTGAAATGTGTAAGCTATGACTAATTTTAACTCACAGGGCAGAATTTAAATAATTAGTTACAAGAAGTCAAACTAAGGGAAAAAAGGAGGAAAGAGATGGTTAGAGGCAGAGTAGTAAATTGTTCCATTTTTGCAGGTAATCTAAATGCAAACTAGAAGCAACTTATCATGAGAATGGATTTTCCACCATCTGGTCAAATAACAGGGGATTTGTCTAGTGGCAAGCAAAGAATGGAATGATGTGAGAAAGATTAGCGGGCAAGTCCTACAGTTGGCTAAAATGTATTTTGTGCAAACAAGAACAGATGACGCCTTAACAATTACACCTGTCAAAAACTCCAGAAAGCAATCCATCTCTGAACAGCCCAGTTGAAAACAGGCTAGTTCATAACAAAATGAATTTTTTTAAACAATTGCCAGCCATAACAGTTTGATGCATGACAAGCTTGGGAAGTTGCATTCCACATACTACTGAAACCTTAACTAACTGGACCATGTTTTTCTCTGATAAGTAAGATATTAAACTCAAAAAAATAAAAAATAAAAAAACACACTAGGTGAAGTAATGCAAATAGCTAACAGTCTCAGAAAGCAAGAAAACTCTCACTTGAAGCTGACATGTAGGTATAAACAAAGTCCAAGTATGTCCTGTGTGAATTGGGATAAGAGACCTCTTATAAAAGTTYCCCCCCAAACTCTTTTTTTTAAATGGGGAAGTCAGAGGATATACTGGAGTCTCCCCTGCCTGGCAGGTCCTACTCAGAATTAGGAGAGTTTCTACAATTACAGTTCTTCCTAAATACAGATACAAAGCCTTAAAATTGCCATTCTACACACACTCTGCCAGGAGCAATAATTCTACTAAGTAATCAAACCTGTATTTAAAAAAAAGTTTTATTTCTGGGAAAAGAAATTTTTTTTTTTTTAGATGTATGATTATTCTACGCTAGTTCTAAGGTGACCCTTTTTTTTTATATACGCTAATACAGAGCATGAGCATTATGAGCATGCCTAATGTTCCAGCATCCAATCTTAAAATTGATTTTAAAGACTTGACTCTAAAATGAAAGTTTTCTTTTAAAAAATGGAGATCACAACTCATAATTATTCAGGGGGAAGGAGAGAAGAATGCTGGAATAAGCTTATCCCAAAATGATGTTTAGTCTCTGGATTCCCAGTACTCAGAGAAATTGTTACTTCATTAAGTAACTTAATAGAAGAATTTCATGACAAGATTTATAGACTACTCATAGATAGGCAGTCACAGCAACACAGCAAAACAAGATTTTTCATATTTAACTCCTGAATACTCAAAGAAAGTCAATATAGGTATTTAAGCAAATTCAGCATGATTAAAACATTATCCAGGATCTCCGAGAACCACAAACCTATGCTGTTTTCACTAATTTGAATCATTTAACTTTAACCAGAATTTGATACACTTGTTATAAAATAGGATTTTAGAGTTTAAGTAGTTTTAAAAAAAGAATGCATCACTCTGGAAAGAGCAGCTTTAGTCCCAAATCCCTCTCCTCTTTACCACAGAGGTAAGTACAAAGTCACTAACATGGTATACCATGATTCTTTGCCACACTTGAAAATTTTCAATGCATATTGAAAAGATGCCAAGAGGAAGACTGGTGGTGATCTTGTCCCTTTTAGATATCCATTACATACCACAACGTATAAACAGTTTGGTCATACAGCTTTAGCATTACTCTTTAAAAAGATTTTCAACACCAACACCAATTTTATGGTGGTGTTTTAAATATGCTGGTTACCTTTCTCCCATTGACCCAACATATTGTTATCAACAGGTTCTAGGAGAGGTCTTTCCATTGAAACTCGAGGAAGAAGAGTACAAGCGCCTAGATTCGGACATTCCTGTTATTTTCTCTTCCATTTTTAAACTCTGTACCTCCCTATTGTACCATTTTCTCCACTTTCCTACCTGTTTTTTATTATGCACAATCAACTTGAGATGAAAGTTATCCCTTTTTAAATTACATATATGAATAACATTGACAAATAATTATAGACTTTAATTTCTAAAATATTTTTAAAGTYAAGACCTAGGATCTACTACAAGCTTCTTTCTTCCTAACAAATGAGAAAAGCTCAAATGAATCCCAATCAGTGAAGGATGGGCACAATTAGTCTGATCTGACCAAAGTGGAAACAAGAGAGAAAGAACAAGAGAATAATGTGCAACACCTGGGGGTCTCTGCCTGAGGTGCTGGGTATTTTTATACCATTGTATCTGGGAAAAAAAAACAGAGATGTGTGTGTGTGTGTGTGTATATGTGTGTGTGTGTGTATATATACATAAATATATAAAAGATATATAAAAGAGGTTAAAAAGAGTCAAGTTCAAGCACTTTCTAGCACTAAATGCCCACTGTGATCCCTATGCATGTTGGTCTACAGCCTGAACCACCCTGCATATGCCAAATCCTTACTACTGCATGCGATAGGGCACCTGAATAGAAAAAATAGTAACCCTCTGGCCATGCACATAGGTAGATCCAGGTGCTCTCAGGGATGGCCTTCTAGGAACTCATGACAGCAAAACCCTTGGTAGCTTTACAGCTGGAAGGACTTGTAACCACTGCCAGGGCATTGGACTGCTACATAAACCATACTGTGCATCTAAGTCTTTCTGTGTTCTGTTGCACTGATATTACAACACAGCACTGGCTGGAGTAATTAYGCATATTGATTATGCTACTTAGCTCTGATATTTTGCTGTATTTCTTAGGCACAATGTATGCACAGATAAGGAAAAACACCCGCCGTGAATTTAAGATTTCTGAAGCCTATACAGTTAGCAGTTGACTCAGATCTAACTTAGCATATAGAGTTCTAGTGGTTTGCCTAGGAGACAAGATGCACAAAGCGCATGGGCACTTACTGCTTATGCAGGAGCACAACTTCACATTGAATGAATAGGAAGCTTGGAAACTCTGGAAGCTGCTTACAAGTAGAGCAGTTCAACAGCTTTTCAAGTCTTCTCCAAAAGTCCTTTACAACTACCAAAATTTGCAACAGAAAAAAAAAATGCAAGGTGAAGTGCAAAGGCACAGAACAGATCAGGATGAGACAGAAGAGAAAAAGGTCTCAATTCTCCAACCTTTGGCTCATCTGCTGAACTACACTCCATTCCCGACAGTAATGGCCAACGTTTCCAGTGCTTTCAACAAATGTCTAATCCTTTATGAAACTTTCCAGATTTTTGATTTCAAGGATGTAGGAGGCAATGAAGCCCAACAGCTAGTCAAACAGTGCTTCAGAAATGCTTTTTAACACTACACTTTTGTATTCATGAATCTGTAAACTTAATTTCACATCATATCACTTAACACCTCACATTATATGCATGGCAAATAGGAATGTTCAGTGCATATTTCTGTTGGCATTTTGCATGCCTAATTTCTTATTTTTCTTGATACTTGCCCCATCTCTTCAGTCTCTTCAAGTTAAAAACAAAATTTTATTTGCTTCAGATTAGCTTTATTTTTGCTGTATGTTTTTCATACGGACCAGAACTGAGCACATTAAGTGCCACTGATTTATATACCACTACATATTTTTCATAATATTTACACTGTAGTACTATTAAATGCATTTTCAATATTACTTGCTATCTGGCCTTTCAGTGTAGCTTGCCATTGTTTGCCTTTGTGTTCAGTGTTGCGCACTAAAGCGGAGGTTTTCAGTGAGCTGTCCAGTGACATGCGGGCATATTTCCTTAGATCATAGATAATTTAGAACCCAGCAATGTGTACGAGTAGTTCAAATTGTTTCTTCCAATGGGCACTACTTTCTGGATGTCAGCAATGAAGCACTTGCCATTACGCTGCCCCTTAGCTCACTGAGGTGCCTCAGAAGCCCCTCACAGTTTCTTTGAATCTCTACAAATCCAGAAGTGATCTGCTTCAGTGTCCTATTCTCCTCCATTTAAAAAAGGGGATTCATAAATATATTAAACAAGTAAAATTTCTAATAGGACATTTTCAGAAACTTTCTCATCCTGATTATTTGCTAACAAAATCCTAATATTAAGCAGAAASAGCTTTCAGGCACAGCCTTCATGCTTGCTTCTTGTACAGATTTAAGCTTTTATTATTTTTTATAAAATGCAAAAGTTTTATTGCAAGAGACAAAATTTAATTTTACCCCCATTTTCACTAAAATAATTGAAATGCTTTGATTTCAGAGGGAACAGAATCAACAGCAGAACCAGACCTTCAGGATCACAGGGAAATTTCAGCCCATCATCCTAATAGGACTGTAGGCTTTATCCCCTGACATCCAGCAGGGACAGGTGGAGAACCCGGCAGCTGATGCCAGTGGAGAGCCTGGCAGCTAATGCCACAGACCTGCCCACACAGGTCCATGTCCTCAAAGCCCAGCAAACACAGCTACATACAATCGTGGGTGCATATACTACACATCCATTGCTGCTCTCTAGACCTTAAGACACCACAACGTGGGTGTGTTATGGAACTGAACTCTGCAGAATGCAGGGGAAAACATTTTGCCTCCAGTGTGCCAATGTTTAAGTACTTCAAGCTCTCTGAAAAGGGAAGATTTATCCTTTTTCTCTCTCTTTTTTTTTTCCCCCCCCTCTCTCCTCTCCCCCTTCTCTTCCTCCTCCTACAATTTATCTCTTAAAAACCTCTAGATGAGCTTTAGACTATTACGGTGGTGTTTCTGTTCCAAGAACAAAAGTAAACAGGTAAAACTCACAAATAATATCTTGACACATGTATTCTATTCATTAAAACAATTAAATTTACAGAGATAGGGAATATGCTCCTGAGAATCGGCTTCCCGAAGTTTGACTTGGGCTGAAGCCAAAACATTTCAGGTTTAGTGCTCAGGAGTATTATTGAGAAGATAAATTGTTTGATATCAGATTTTGGAAAAGGTAGAATTACCATGAAATCTTGTTGCACAACAATTCATTGGAGGGAATATCCCCTGTATTACTTGTTCATGCTCACAGTAATAAGAAAACCCCTCTGGCTTAAGAGAATTTAATTTTAATAAAATGTCTGGAAAAATGCTGTTTGGGGAAGTATTCCACTGAAGGAAAAATATTCTCCATCATTTTTCAGTTAGCATATACTATACTACTACACAAAGATTTTAAGCAGTACCTAGTCCTCTCAAATCTCCCACCATTAAAACCAATTGTTCCTATGAATGGGAGGACCATATTATTGACCTTGCACTTCTGAGTGACAAGAATGGTTCTCGAACCACCATGATAATTCCTCACAAAATATACTCTCCTAGAAAAGATTACATTCAAATAGCACTGTGTGCAGGATGTAGACACAACAGCAGCTGCAACATGGAAACATGGGCCATTTTTTCTCCCCTTAGCTGCTTGGAGTTACAGATACTCAGCCTAAGCCCATAGAAATGCATGTGTAAAAATGTATGCACACCATTATACGTACAGATGTATACAGTCCTCTTCAGATATACAGGTGCATCTGAAGACAGACACCTATATAAGAAAATCATCCCCCTTGTTTAGTAAGGACAGTTTTCATCATGGGTACATAACTTTTATGCAACAGTGAAAGCAACTATATCTTGTGCGTGTTTGCACGTAAGTGACTGGAGATATTCCTCTAAATGATCCTACAGTTACTATATCTGCTTTTTTAATACTGAAATGACTTTCATTATATCATTCTGATCATGCTTTTAGCATATATTATATATTTTTATCTCTATTTGGCTAACATGGATTTTCTAGAATTCATGAAAAGCCCAGACAGATACAGAAAGCCATAAATGTCATGTAGCAGTGGAAAAGGATGGTGCAATTCTTAAAGAATAAATGGTTCTCTACAACTAGTGTTCAAATAGACCAACTTGCCTATTGCTGGAAACATATTCTGGAAAGTTTTCTTTCTGATGCACACTTCTTCCTGATCCTGAACTGTGTGTGAAAACATAAGGCAATATAAGTGTATTAATGGAGAGAAAACAGCTCATGGCACTGAGTCAGAGAAAAATGGCAGAAGAACCTTTCCTACTTTAAGTATTTCAACTTGTTTAGAAAAGGAAAAAAGAATCTTCCCAGCAGCACCACCTGTTTATTTTGGTTTTGATTCCCATTTTTCTGATTTTTTATGAACTAGATGGGGTAAGAGATCTCAAACTGTTTGGGATTTCTTTAGACTAGTACTGGGCAATGATACTGCATCAAAAAGTATGTCTTGAATAACTGATTATATTTTGGAAATATAAGGGGGTTTATTCCTAAAGCTCTCCAGATGAAGGTGATGATAATGGTAAAACATTAAGACCATGGAAAATGTGGGAAAAGGTTTCCCAACCGCTATCACTTAACAAAGGGCCACTACTTCAGTAACATATTACTTGACCTGACATCAGTGATTCACAGCCTCTCTTATGGTTCTTTGTATTATACAGACACCATTATTATACATCTCGGCTCCTAAATTCTAGCAGTACAAGAAGAAACCCAAGCTGATAACAGCTGGAATGAATAAATGAGGGGGAAATAAAAGTAGTAGATGATTTATATAGTTAAGTATTGTTGCAGTGTGTATATATAAAGCATTATTCTATCTTAAAGATAATTTCATTGTAAACAATTTCATAAATAAGTAAAATTCAGACAGTACATTTATCATTACAGAGTTTAGTATTGCTTAGTCAAGTATATTATAATTGAAGTCTGATTTTTGCTTCAACTGCTGTGCCAAAATTGCTTCAGTGACATTTTTGTTTAGGGGAGAAGAATGGCAGAGGAATAGTCTATTAAGAGAGAGACATTCAGTTAATAACAGAAATCTGCAGATATCCTATTTCCTACCACAAAATTTTGGAAAAATGACTGCTTATCCAACAGTTCATGCAGCTTCTTGATTTCAAAGCCAGTAAAGGCTATTAAAGTAATCTAGCTAATAGCACAATAGACTTCTTGGTGCAAGCATAAATGCCTATTATATCTTCAATTCGTCTCTGCTCTCAGTAATCCTCTGGTAAATCACTCAAAAAAACCCACCTTCAAAATACTGATATCTCCTAAGTCACCATTAGTGAGTAATCAGGGGTGTATAGTCTATTTTCCTCTCATTTTAGTGGTGGGKKTTTTTTKKTKKTKKTKKTTKTTTTTTTTTTTGTTGCTGGTGGAGGATTTTTTATTTTAAATAGGATTGAGTTTTGCTTAGTTTTGTAATAGCTTCAACATCTCATTTCAAGAGCAGTCTCCTTCCTTGGAAAATTGCCCGACGCATTCCTCAACTGCCCCATTTGAAAATTCTAATATTAATATAAAAAGTTAAAATGATGTTATCAAGTGATAAAGCAGATTGTGTTTCTGATTAAAAATAGCAGGCGCAGGTTTCCCAACCACTTCCGCCCTCCTCTCCTTAAGAGCATAAACTTTACCAGGCACTCAGGAACAGAGCTCCTGGGTCTTTCAGCAACGAGTCGTTCTGGCCGTGCACGTCCTGTACACACTATTGAAAATGTTTAACAATGGCAGAGCTTGCACTTTGGTGTAATTCACAATTAGAAGATGACTGCAACGGCATTATTTAAAATCAGGCCTTTGTTATCAGCACCAGTTTTCGACAGCAGCCGAGAATCGCCCGTGAGCTGTGGCAGACCCAGGCTGTTCAAAGCAATTGCTGTTCAGCATGAGAGCTGCGATGGAGGTCACGGAGCAGGTCAGGAGGAAAGATAGTGTATCGATTTCACACCAGGAATAGAGGCGAAGCCARGGCCCACTGTTGCTGCATGTGATGTATTTCACTTCAGTTTAAGGCACATTTCATTCCAATTCGGGAGGGGGCGGGGAGCAAAGGGCGAGCGGATTTCACACTGAATCATGATGAATTCTGGACTCCTGTATTCCAGTAAATATCTCCTTCCTGACATTAAGTATTGCTATCGCAGAGTGAATACAATGGAAATTAGACTGCAACCAGGTAGCCAGAGAGGACTTAAAAATAAATAAATAAAAAAGCACTCTATAGCATGCTCTGTTGCCTCCTAGCTTAGAATATACCAGGTTTACCTGAAACCCAGAAAACTTAGAGATTGATCTACTGAAAAGTGGACTTTGTTCCAAAATGCATTTTAAGGGCTACCATGTACAATATTCCAATGTCTTATTAAACATCACCAGGCAACATAAACCTCAGAGAACTTCAAAATCTAAAGGACACAGAGTGTACTAGCACATACCACCTACCCACCTACACAAATATACACACTCTGGCATGTTCAATACAAAAATGCAATCTGCCTGTACATTCCTGACAAATATTTTAGATGCATCGGTATTATATACATAGAAAAATATGCTAATATTTTTGTTTGCTTTCCAGGCAGGCATTCCAAATAACCTTGAATATTCTAACAAAAAACACTAGCAACTACCTCTGCCTATTTTTTAGAGCCTTGTTCAAGATTGTTCACATTTTCTCCCCTAATGGTACTGGTYACCTTCTGTTCATGAAAAATAAAACACTTTACTCAAAGTATTAAGCACGTAAGCAGAGAGGTGTTYCCAAAGTTGCTTGAATAACAGGCTCGCCTTGTTCAATTTTTTTCCAACCCCAGGAAACCAAATTTCCAGTACTTTTGCCCAGTATGCTGTAAAAGTGTTAACTCTTCAGATCACTCCAAACTGTTCAGATCACACATACAGGGTAATGGTAAAATGTTATGATCTTTAAGACTAAAGCACTCCTTTTCCCTCCCCCACCATGACTATACATAATTTGTTCTCTTGAAAACTGCTGCTCTTTTGAAATGCTCCAAACCTGCTCTTCCGCTGGTGACAATCTTTTGCAACTTTTCTAGATCTTTATCCTGCCTCCAGAACACCAAAGGAGCCAGACACTGGCATATTTCAGAACAAAAGATGACTGTATTTGAGACTGCACAGAGATTTGCTATTAAATTATTTATATTAGCTCACTTCCACGTCATTATTTCTTTTCAACTGTTCTGAGGCATCAGTGTCAACTTCTTGAACCCTCTCATGAAAGCTTCTCTGTCATCAGGCTCCATTTCAGAATCCCTAATTCTGCATAAGGAATCAGTTATCCGGCGGTTTTCCAATCACAAAAGGCCAGATGCTCCCTCGGCTGCGCGCAGAGCCGGGCAGAAGGGCCCCTCATGAAGACAGGGAAGGGCAAAAGGTGGCCATGCACTGGGAGGAAAAGCTCTGAATAGCAGCCCTGGTTAACAGAGAGGAGCGGAGCCTGAGCCTGGCTACCCAGCTCTGCTAGGGGAGCCACGAGGAAATGCCATCAACTCGCCCCRCAAAATCCCCCCATAGCTAACAGGCTCAAATAATTACTTGACTTCCATAATGTTATGTTACAGTGACCAGTGATCTCCTCAGCTTTGAGTTGTGCCACAGTGGATTAGCACCTGCTGGCTGGGGACAAAGTCAGTAGCTGCTAATGCTACCTGATACACCCAGCCCTGCTGCCACCAAACATCTCGGTTCCATCAGCACTTCTGCTACGTGCAGCACGGCTGAGCTACCCATACRACTCCTGTCGGGAATATGAAAACTCCATGGTGGGGATTGGGATTGCTTCTCCAAATAACATGAGGTACTTGAGGCTCAGCTCCACTGCATCAGGAGAGGACAACAGGACAAGATCTTCTTCAAGCCTCCTAGTGCTGGGGACCAAAACTACTCCAATAGTATTGGTGGCCAAAATAAATTCTTCTCTTTGCTGTCCAGAAGACTAGCTTGATGGTTTCAAGAAATCTGAAAACATTTTGAATATGGCTTTTGTTTGGGTTAACAGGTGTTTGGGTTCGGTTCAAATTGAATTGAACCAAATTTACAATTCAGTTGTAAAACTTGCTCTGGAAAGGTTTGTGCAAAAACACACACCTCAGTAATAGTGGTAAAGAGCCAAATTAAACCTCAGGAGTCTTTCCAGACACTTTTTTTTTTCCCCTCAATATTTACCAAGTGTGAAAGGATTGCCCCTAGACCCTTGCAAAGAAAACGCTAAATGGATACATTGCGTATGCGTTAATGCTAACCTCTCTCTGATTTAAAAAAGAAAAAGCAAAATGAACAAAAAACAAGGAAAAACTCCAGCCATTATGGAGACAATGTACAGGCTTTTAAGCAAAGTCAGTCTAGCAGGTGGGTGTGCTCCAAGTAAACTTCACTGCCGTTTACTTTCTATACAGAAACAACAACCTGAAAAAAAATGAAACTCAATCAAGTGCAAAGCATTAAATTGCATCTTCTGCTTGTAAGATGCTTTTACCAAAACATTCAGGCACTTCAGCAACAATCTCATCCAAGCTACAATATTTGGAGTAAATGGTGTGAATAGAAACTTGGAGTTCTACACTAGGTATTTTCACAGATTGCCCTAAAACACAGCAAGCTTCTGCACAGTTGAATAATCTGCAGAGGAGGTACAAACCTGACAGACATATACCTTTATGACACTGTCTCTTAATGCACAAGTCTGGCAATTTTAAAAAAAAGAAAAAAACAAGGATACCAAAAAATACGGATCACGCTTTCAGCTTGTGCAATAGAAACAGAGATCTTCTCACAATGAAACATTCCCTCCTAAACCATAAATACAAAAAGAGCACATACCCGTGACAAATATATCTGGGACATGTACAGGGAGGCTTCTGTCATTTGAACCACATACCCAGGTGAAAAATCTCCAAAGATAAGGCTTTTAAGCCTCTCGAGCCTTAAGTGTTATTTTCTTCCCAAAGAGGAAAAAGTTTAGTAACCCTTTTCTGCTTTTATTTTTTTTAAATCTGTTTTTATTTCTCACTTATGTTTTTCATCATTATTCTCCATAACATCTCTAACATCTCCGTTCTCCATAACAAAATGGATGGGGGTGGGGGGCAGGGAGAGAGAAATCAGCACTGAACCTTTTTCCACTTTTGGAAAAAAAAAAAAGGATTCACATGTAAGGAACTCAAGTTCTGAAAGGAACTATGTGGCCTGAGAGTTTGTACTTTCTGCAGAGGATTACTAAGGATTATATGTAATTAGCCATAATTGCACATTATTTTTCCAAGTTTAAAAAGGGAGGACAACTGATATGGATTTTTTCTGGTTTCTAATGACATTACATCCCTTGAATCTTAACAATAATTTCTAATTTTGCGCCAAGAAAATGATTATGAAAAACTTCAGGGATTTCTTCTGAGTGCAAGTGGCAAGGTTCAGTTCAGACCTAATATCAGAACAACTCATCTCAAAGACAGTAGCACAAAGCCTATCTACTTGCTTAATGACAATTTAACAGAATAACCAGTTCATTTAAGAGGAAAAAGCTCTTGCATTGATGTTTTAGAAAAAGGACTGTAAAATAATGAACATTTTTAGTAGTATCATTTATTGAAAGCATAAAAGAAACTATTAGTCCTTCCAGTTTTGAGGGAATGTACATCTTAGCACTGACTAATTCTAGGATGAGAAAGTTAAGGACACTGCCTTTAGGAAGCTATTTTTTGTCTTCTGTTTTTAGAAGAGGGGGTAAAAAGTAAAAATACCTTTTTGGGTGACTTGTCATAAAACAATAGCAAAAAAAGTCTGAAAGAGCAGTGCTTTTTATGTGATAAAGAAAACCATGTTGCTTTTAACAACAAAAAAAAAAAACACACATCTTTCACATTTTATGTCCTAAGTAGGTTTAAGTACTGCCTATTACTTGTCAAGAATTCAATAGCAAATAGAAACTTTCCAGGTTGACGTGCTGGGGCAAAGGAAGGTCATTCTTTAAAGCATTTGCTCCCTTGAGAGGAAAACCTGGAAGGATGCTGTTTGAGCAATTTATACCAGGCACAGCAAGTCATTAGATGCCTCGGCTCCAGATCTGCCACGATCCTGATGCCGCAGCCACATGCAGTTACCACGGTGGGAGCCAGTGCAAAAAACCAAAGCCATAAAAAAAAGTGTGTGTATTTTTCTCTCAATGGGCTGCATGGTTTTAAGCACCATAAATCTTACACGCAGTATCAGAAGAGCAGAAAAGGACCAGTATATAGATAAACATCATGCATTATTTTTCAAAGTAGTAAATTCTCAGTTTTGCAGGAAAGAGGAAAAAATCAATTTACAGCCAGGAAAATCATTTAGAAACTTTTTTTCTAGGAGTCCTGATTCAGCTTGACTTTAAAACAAAACCAAACATGAAATTCCATACCGTATGTTAATAAGTACTATATTGCTCATTCTCTTTTTAAAAATCTCGTTAGAATAAAGCATCCTCCATTTTCAATAGCTAAGGTTAAATTTCTTAACTCCAGTCTGAGCAAAGACTAAAATCTCGGCACTTTGTGAAAACACAGGCACAGTATTGTGAACATGCAGCTAGCTCTCTTTTCCAAGCAAGAAATATGATAAAAGGCTGCAGGGGGAGTGATATCTTTCACATACATAACAAATAATACATTATGCAGATGTGCTTACACAGAAAATGCCCTTATTTCACTTCTGTGGCCACAATTCAAAAAACAGGCCAGCCTGCCTGAAGAGGAACAGTAACGAGCCTATCAAGTGCATAGCCCTGGCACACTTGTGGCATACGATAACATTATCTAGTAGTTACTTTTATTTTCACTGTAGATTAGAAATAAAGATACCAAAGCCAGAAGACAAGTACTTAAGCCAACAAGAACAGCACACAGATTAGTCCTTCTCACAGGATGACAATGCTTTGTGGGGACATGTGTTCCCCCTACTCTTGAGGCTCGAGGACAGCCCTGGCCATCTGACATCTCCCCTCCCGGGCAGGCTGCTCTTCACTGAGTGATGGACATGACAGCCTGTTTGGTCCTATTCCTCTAAGCCTCAAGGTTTGGGTCAAATTTATTCTGTCCGTACTTGTTGAACTCAGTTGAGTGTGTGAAGATCTTGTCAGTGCATGTCCAAAGCATAGAAAGTTAAGGAAGATAGAGATTTTTTAAAAATTTTTCTCATTGCAGAATCTTTATACAGAAGTACAGTATAAATGACTTACCACTGTAATGGTCTTCTCAAAACACAGCCATTCTTGAAATATCTACATTTCTCCCTCTAGCTTAGCTTATATGAACCTTTTTGATGCATTCGAAGAACACATGACATTTCTCATAAATTGACATATATCCCCATTCTCGAGTATTTTTAACAAAGAAATACATCAAGCTAAAATTATGAGGAAAAAAGATCTCTTTAAAAGATAAAATTAAATCACCAGGTTCCCTAATTCAAACAAAAGGAGGAAAAAGTTATATATATTTATGTACATAACAGTCAACTACATCACAGACAACAGCGTGCCAAGGGCTTGGCGGCTGTCCTCAACAAGCTACAGAATTTCCCAAGAGTTCATACTCTGCAAAAAGGATGTTGCTGAGCAGTATCCTATTAGCATCAACTATTATGTATTAGAAAAGGGATATCCTACTGTATTTTAAGAGGGAATGTCAAGTGCTCCCCAATCTTAGTGCTTCTTGATTATCTTAAGCAATATCAAACCAAGCAGCAAAATGTTTCTGTATTCCACATTTACCTATCTACACCTATCATATAATTTTAAGCAGGAGATGAAAAAAGCATCATCCCTAGAAATCATAGTTTTCACTTAAATCAAACATCAACTTTATCTATGCATATATCTATATATGCTTCCCACATGTAGGAAGGCACAAACATTTCTGTTCATATGAAGATTATCTTTTGAGAGATCTTAAAATAAATATATGCAACAAGATCAGCCCCTAGGAAACACATAAAGGAGAGCAAACTACCCTGAGAAAAAYGAAATTCCAACCAACAAATAAGCATTAAGACTTTGTTATTACATTTTTCTGAGAGAAAACTACCTTTTAAAGGAGCTGCTGTATTTTTATAACCATATTGTTGATCCAGGTATGGTCAGAGATCTACCGAAACCAATGCAACAAGCTAGCATTAAATAAGGATCAAAGTCATCATTTTGTCAAAAAAAAATGACACCACAGTTCAAACAACRCATTCAGAGCTTATTTCAAAAAACTTGGGACCCCACAAGCTCATAGGGAACTTATCTGCAACTTCTTCCCAGGTATATATGCAAGCGTATATGCACATTTCTTTTATCTGCTTCTCAAGCACATCTACAGGCATAAAATAGGGACAGAAATCAGTTTTGCTCTAGCATATTTGCTATGGGGTGTCTACATATCTACTGGCAGTATATATGCATACACATGCATGCACATTTAAAGTACTATTATGAAGCTGCCTTTCCAGTATGTATTAGCAGCTGCTTGCATATGTGTAACTTCTTGTCCAGAGTGACAGCTGTATTTTCGCCTGTTTTGACATTGAGTCTGATCTGGGTGAATAGCTCATATCCATTAAAGTGCTATTACAACACTGAATGACTGCCAGAATACTTCCTGATCAATTTTAAAAGCCAGCTAGCTGTCATCATCTAATCGCAACAGCAGAAAACAAATCTTTGGGGAATAAAACAAGATTTTAAAACATTTTTAAAAAGCAGGGTATTAAGTCTAAAACCTCCAAACTATTTAAATAAGAATCACAAGCTGAAGCAGTATCTAGGTAAAAATCTCTGCACTTTGAAAGCCCATATACTTGTTAGTGACAAGCATTCAAACATAGTCCCTAAATCTACCATTTCAACGATCTCGAGTTTGAACTCTTGCCATTACATAACTTAATAAAGCAGCACTGAAAACAATCACCACAGAGTGTGATTGTGCTCACCATTAAATTTAGTTCTATAAAATTTAAGACTGAATTCAATCATCCTTCTGTCTTTGGTTGAATGGCTGAAACCCAGCATGCAGGTTCAACTCCTCACTTCTGAATAGCTTTACAATATGCATATTTTTAAGCTGCAAGACAAACACCATTTCAGGCCTTCATTTATCAAGTATATTTGAAAGGCTATATAACTCACAGAGACAGTTAAGACCACTTGAAGAGTAGGCACAGTTGGCACACGGCGGGCATAGCTTTTAGGGGGCCCTACAGTGATGCTGTAAATATGGTAACACCACACTAAGAACAACTAAAAATGGGGTTATAAAAATGTGACATGTTCTGTGTGAAAGATGTCTAGCAAGTCAACCATGCAGTGCTGACATGCTGGCACTATGACTCGTCGGTCTATAGATGGCTTTTTCATTCCTCCCCACTGCACTGTTTCAGACCTCTACTGTTCAGCTTGCTGTTCAAACAGGCTGACCACGGGGCAAACCAGGGAAAGAAAAAGCATTGACCATCTGACTGAAATACTGCTGCATCCAAATATATTCATGAAACTAACTCAAAAAAAAAAAAAAGTAGATCAATCGGCTACTCCATAAACATCCATAATTTGGCTTTCAAATTACTTTATGCACTTCCAATTGAAAATATATCATTAAGGAAAAGTTCTCTGAAGAGTGTCTCTATATCTATATGGAATCTGGACTTGAAATATGGTATTTTTAAAATTACCTAACTGAAACAGCATAGAGAATTTGTTTGCCAGGCAAGGCTGCTGATAGGCAGACTTGCTTCAAAATAACTGAATGACAAATTCAGCTACTTTAGTTCCAGCTCCCATAGAAATGGGTCTCATGTTTACAAAGCTACAAAATAGCTTAGAAATTAGAAATAAAGTCTGTATTACAGGCTGCCAAAAATAATGCTATTTGATAGTTTATAATACAATAATCATTAAGAATTTTTCTGAGTGCTATACTAGCTATTGTGCTCATGACATGTAACCTCTCTGTATGCAAGATAAGAAACTAGAGGATTAAAAAAGGTCCTGCAAATCCAAGTACAATGTATATTATAGAAAACAGTGATAATTCAGACTTGAAAATAAATGCCAAAATAGTTTGTGTAGAATGCACGTCTTAAGACATTAGCAGAGTCACAGCACGTCAAAAAGCCTGCAAACTGTGAACGAAGGCACTTTAATAGTGTCACTGCTGGATTTAAGGGATAACAAATATGTTTTCAGAGGAACCAGAGCAGTGACAGATCTATTAAACAAAATCCACACCTACCCCACACCAGACCTTGACTTGACCCAAGCCAACAGGAGAGAATTAACAAACTAAAAAATTTCAAACGTTTTAAACAAAAATAGTTTTTTCACTCTAGCTCACAAAATGCTCTAGGTTTTCTAGTGGTAACAGCAAATTTAACTACATATACTGAGAGGCAGTATACTAGTGTAAGAAAAACTAGACACCAGATAGCTGATTTGGTAAGGAAATTTTCATACTTGAGATCATGGTGGAGAGCAGTAAATTGTTCATACGTACATACAGCAATTGCTTTCTTTCYTCCTTTGTACATAGTAAGCATTTAGTAGTAAAACGAATTTGTGTCTACTCATTAGGTCTGGCAGGATGCATTGTAATATGAAGTACCGACTGGCATCATGACAGCTTCATTACAACCTCTGACTGTATTTTCCTATTGTGGTTTAAACATTTAGCTGAAAAGAAGCAGTTCTAAGTGGTCTCCTACAACAAAAGGAATAACCTAAAAGCTATCAGGTGCCATCCTTCTATGACCAGTGTCTAGGAAGGCACTGACATTTATGTGTAACAAAATATATGAAGATTAAATATTCACATATAGATATTGTAAAATCTATAGCTAGCATATATTATACTAATTAAAAGTCTATGACATGAATAAAATATAGCATTAAAATTTACCTTCCTTTTGGAGAGTGTGTTTATTAATTGTTGACAATTCTGGATAATGACACTGGTGACTAGTAGTGGCTGCATTAACAATTGCAATGAAATGCAGTTATTACTTGGCATCTGTATTTTGCAAAAGGAGTCTGAAAAGCTGGTATCCAGTTTTCCAAGAAATTATCCACAAAAGCCTATGCTGTCTTATAACTTGAGTCAGTAACGCTGCCTACAAAAAAGAATGTTACGTTTCCATACTTAGCGTTCTTGTTATCCACCATCACCTTTGCAGATCCCTTATTATACTGCCCAAAAAGAACATGAATTTTCTATCAATAGGACCTAAGACTAGAAAAGAAAACAACAAAAAATCAATTAAGATGAAAATTGATGCTCCTTCTCACAGCAAGCCAAGCCACTGCCAGCCAGCACAGCCCAACCTTGCAAAAGACGACCTCAAACTCAGCACGCACTAAGTGAGTAGGTAGTTAGGAGTTACCTATTTACTATTGAGGAAGGAAKGGCACGGACACATCACACTCAATATCCCACTTCCAAATTGGCAGGKTCTTCGGAAAGGATTGGCATATTGCCACGAGGTTTAATCTCAGCTGGAATACACACCAGGAGGAACAGCATTACAAAAAAAGCAGAACAGGAATGGGGTACAACAGGAGCCTGCAAGCCTGTTTTTCTCTGATATTTGCAGAGAAGTAGGTGATCAATTAATAGACATCTCAGTTGCATGCTTTCTTTAAAAACAAGCATCRTGCAGCAGATAGTGATAGAGGGTGACATTTTGGCCCATGATACTAAAACCAAGTAAGCATTAGGATAGTACTAAACTGATTTCAGAAGTATGATAGAGAACCTGAGTAGCCATCTGCCATAAGTGATTACTGTATTAGAGGTACAGAACAGTTATTGGAAAACCCATCTAAATGACTGGTTTAGCTATTGCATTGTTAGGAAAGCTTCATAATGTGATGACCATACCACTGTCAAAGGTATTGATTATGCACATATAACATATTACATAATGCAGCTAGTATAGTATTAGTGATGACAGTAGGGAGTACTTTGCTTTGTTTACAAAGTGATACAAGAGAACTTGCCCRTTACATCGAAACCTCAAGCCAAAAGGAAGGCACAGAGAAGTCTATGCAACTCTGTGCATAAGGCTGAGACTGGGTGGGAGAGACAGCTGAGCTGATGGGGTTCACATGCATGATGGAGACAGACCCAGCAAAGCCCAAAATTGCTCTCATATTAGAGATATCACTGCAGTATGGCATGATTTTAGTAGAGTCTGGTAACATGTACTTTTAGAATGATGCCTTTTGTCACTACCTCTATGATTAGAGGGAAAAAAATCTCCACTCTTTTCTATTTCATTAACAGAGATTATAAAAAAACATATATACAAATGCACTTCTCATTTATGAAAAATATCATTCATATGAGCCTTTTTTTGGTGATTTATTCTGTAGTATATGATCCATTAAAGGAATAGCAAATATAAAATTGCCCTCAAAAAAAAAATCGAGTTTTTTTCTTCTGTACAGAACTTGAAAGGTTTTATTATTATTCTAGCTCTTTTTACAGTGCGAAAGATTTTCCATTATATCAAAATGGGCCAACATCATTCCCCATATGAGTCCTCTCATTAAAACTGCCTTAAACAACTCACCTGTCACTCTAAATGCATAAAAATTGATCAGGTCTCACAGAGCATTGTTCTAACACATTAGGAAAGATGATATGATTGTTAACAGCTGGCAACACTAATGTGCCCAGCAGAACAAGCCAGCAAAACACTTCACTAAAAATATGGAAAAATATAGCTAACTTAAAATTAGACCCTAATCTAAAATAAGGCRCATAAGGAAAGATAATGGAGACCAGGTTGCATTTTGCAAGGAAGAGATGCACATTCTTCTGACAAGGGAGGTCAGAGGTCACTTTCAAATTTAATAGCAACTCTAACATTGTGTCTCAGATTCCCAAAATGTGCTTTTGGTCCTGTAATATTTATTTCTGAAGCCTTCAGATTACTTTGCTCAAAGACAGTCTATAACTTTGATGGACACAAGACCTGTTCTGTGGAAGCTRACAGCCCTGGAGATAGGAGCTTTGGGAAACAGACACACATACATACTTCCATATGTGCAATGATGTCTGCAGCTRTAAAGCTGAATGTCACTAAGAAGCTTTAAATAATTATACCCAACAACTCAGATTTGCAACCAATAACTTCTAGACTGGACTACTGCAAGGCAATGCTACATAAACTACCATTCACTAAATGCACTGCTGTTATCTACCTCTTGAATACAGTAAAATATGATTATATGGATGCAGCAAACCAACAATACTAAAATTATGGGACCACCCYACATACGGGCTTAAAATTTACCAAAATAATGCAGTTTTCTAGGAATGCAAGCCTGTGAGGACAAGATTATTTATGCTGCAACTAACAGCTTTTCCACACCAAATGGTAACACTGGTGTCTCATCTCCTCCAACCAAACCAGATATTACAAACACATTTAAACCAATCGGGTTATAAAAAAATCAATTTTGTCTCTGCAACTTTTTGCTGCTTTACACATCATGTTGCACAGAATAAAGCAGAACTTAYGGCACAATATTTACCCAGCACTTAAAGTTAGATGTTAGCATAGAAGAAAATAASTTAAAAATAAGGAGGGAGTACAGTCTTTCTGCAAAGCAGTTTTTGTTCCCCCACCACCACCTTTTTCTACCAGTAACTGGATGTTTGTGAAGGGTCAGTAAATGTTATCCAGCATTTCTAGGTCTATATAGCCACACACACTCCCCTTTTTTCTGTTTCAAACTTAACCAAAATCTGTTCACACTCCTCACACTGGACATCCACTCTTTACATCAAATAYTTAATTTCCTCTCTGTCTTGAGCATTTCAGGTATTTACATGGCCCTTCAGAAAGCCTATCAAGCAGCCTAAGTGTTAGCAATTCAGGCACCACAATCCCACTAACAATCATCTTTGGGGAAAATGCAATCGCAAATAACTCCCACTTCAGCACCAGCAAGAGATCTAAACATCTCTGTGGACTTCAACTGTTTTTCAATATGCAGTACAGTTTCATACCAGCTCTAAAATCTAGATGCTGTGGTAACTTGCCCCTATTTCTGAGTTGCTTTTTATCAAGTCAAGTGTGAGCGCACTTCTTGTTCCAACATGCCCAAAACAGCAGCAGAGGATGACCAAGAGTGTATCAGGAGAGCACAGAGTGGGTACTGACTCTTAAAAACAGGAAYAGCAATACTTTTAAAGCACATTGTAGAGCAGTGGGACCAAGAAGAGTCCCTACCCTCACAGCTCTCGCTGCTTGAACTGCTGAACATARCAGCTTACCATAGCAAACCTAGAAGAAAACGGGCACTGCACTCAAAACTCCCTGTATAAATCCTTTGAAAAGCACCCAGAATAAAGGAATATTGTCAAAGGGATTAATTATCATGCACTATCATTTCTCAGTTAGAAATGTTTAGGCTTATTAAAACCTCTTCTACCAGTCATTTAAAAAGTTAGTTTATCTTATTCAAAAATAAAAACAAACTGAATCATTTAGGCATGAAAGAAGTCTCCTTGTGCAAGTAAATGCAATTTTGTATTTCTAGCACTGTAGTTTTGTATCAACCTGTTTATCCTAAGACAGGAAAGAAAATCTATTTGGTACATGAAAAGTGACACCTTTAGTTGTCTCAGCTTTAATAACTGGCACTGACTGTCAGTGCAGAAAAAGCTGAGTAGCACACAACTCCTGTCCTTTTCTTACAGACAAACTGCAATAGTAAAGTTATGCCTAGTATATTAATCCTTTCACAGGGAACAAGCATGTTCTCTCTGCTCACCCACAGCTGCAGACCTGATTGCTTTTCAGATATCCTTTGTTTCTTTTAAACTAATTCTTCAGCAAAACCAAAACGCCTATCTGTCGCTGCTAAGCAATCTCTTAAAGAAACTGAACTACCAGCAGTGCTAGGCCAATGCTTACAAAAGAAATGCTGCTTATTACATTTGTTGCACTCCAAATAAATATTGATTTCAATCTCAGAATGCTATGAAAGGGCTTGCATCAATTACACAGTACATCACAGCCATGATGCAAGTTGCCTAATTCCTGTGATGCACCCAGGAAATCAATCACTCTCATCCACGCACCTTGGTGAGACAGAGCCACCACTACTTACCTTTATCTGAACTTTTAAAGACTGCATTCATTTGGAGTGGCATTATAAAGAAAAAGGTTTACAAGGGAAAAAAAAATGTCAGCTAATCTACCAAAAAAACCTGTAGTAATTATAATTACCTCTATTCATGTCATGTGTGTTTTAATACATACACAAATGAGTAAAAGAGCCCTTAATGACAACAACATTAGGAGGGGAGGTTTCTCTTTTGCATTATCTATTTATTCAACACAAAATTATTAGGCTATTGTGATAGAGCAGCTAGAGTACAATGACTTYCCTTTAATCACTAATTAAAATGCTGATTGCCTGTTGAGTGAGACGTGCAGTTATGGTCAAACACCAAGTCCCATTGTGCGATAACAGCTTGGGCTGGCCTTACAACTGGGTGGGGTGGAAGSCGGGCTAAGCAAACAAACCCTCCACGGCTGCAACGCACAAGCCCGACGGCTCCATAAAATCCTTAAGTAACTTTTAATTTTACAGCCTTAGACAAGCTAATATTGCAGAGCACAAAAGTTCAGAGATAAAGAGACCTACCAGGTGCTGGAATAAACAAGCAATTACACAGATTAGAGAAGTGCAGTACTGGGTCTGTATGAATTAATTTATTCCGTGTACAAGCTGAGGTGGAAATTAATTTCATGGGGCCAAATTCAAAGGACCACTGGGACATTATTGGCATCATCTATTCAACTTCTTAAGTATACTCAAATTACACCTTTGCAGGCCCACTGACAGCAACCCAATTGCCATCAGTGGGGTTTCACAGACATGCAGTGGAGGACCCACACATGCATACATATTTTCTTACATTCTTGATTTGCTGCAAAATAAATGAAGTAAAATAAGACCCTGCTTGTCCACAGTCCTATAACTTCATGTAATCACTTTAAATGATGCTAAAAAGCCCCCAAAATGCCACATTTCACAYTGGTTGATATTTCCCACTCATTGTTATGTTCCAGACCTCAATGATTTAGAAGGGAAGGAAGGAATTAAGGAATTATTTTCTAAAAAGAAGGTAAGACTGAAGCATTTTTAACATTAATTTTGATATCAAAATAATTTAGCWACTAGTTCATGTAACAATCAAAATAGCTGAACTAGCAGTGTAGATCTTCCAGTAGCACTGTAGCATTTGGTATTCTTCAAAGGAGGAGAGAAATGTTTCTAGTAACCATGACTTGTTCATGTTTTAGGAAATYAATTTAACTCATAAAGTTAACATGGCACAGACGCAAAACTCATTTTTCATCAGTAAATTCATTCCTTTAAAAGGYTGAGTCTCATTGGACACTAGTTTGGGACAGCTCTATCATGTAAATAGGTAGAAACAATTCTGCTTTCTTCCAGTTTCACAGGTTTATTCACTTAACAGAATAAGTATAACACTAATGTACTAACACTTATCACATTCCAAATAATTATTTGAAGTTTACCCCTTTTTTTTGTTTTCTATTTCCACACCTTTTTTTCCTAGTTCCTTTTCAAAAGATCTTCCTCCCAGGAACTATAATGTTTTCAAAAAAATGTTTGAAAAAGTTTAATTGATCAGCCAGTAATTTGTTTCACTTATTGTCCTATTTCTCCATCTCATATATGGAAAACCATCAAGTTCACCACTGTAGGTATCTTTCTTTTTTGTAAATGACAACATTTCTGACCCTTAATATTTTTATTGCTGTTCCGAATTGTTTGTCCCTAGAAAACAAACAGAAAATAATTCCTTTTTTCTTCCCATATTTTGGAAAAATATGATTTCCCAACCTTATGCCTGCCTAAAAGGGAAAGCATCATGGTTATCTTGTTTACACATAGCTGCTATTTGCATAATGATMCACTTGCAAAAAGGGAAGAAATCCATAGCCTGGGCAATAGATTGGAGCCTGTGGGTACAGGGAACTCTCATCCCTGTCAACAGTCTCCAGGGATGCCACTGGACATGCTACATCTTGGACACCATGAACTCTCAGCATGCAGAGGTGTGCATGACTCTCAGCATGCAGAGGTGTGCATGAGAAACCCTCTCGCATGCCCATTCCCCATCCTTGTTTCCCAGGGAGCTTTATCACCAAGTGCAATTATCACAGGTGGCATCATGCTTCACTTGTCTGTCTTCTCCTGAAAGAGCTGCTSTCTTGCAGTACATGACTGTGTAGTGAGAATCGTGCCAGAAAACTGCCACTGATGGCCACAATCCAGCCCCGAGCAGGTAACAGCCCCTCAGTTGCCCTGCCATTCTCTGACCTAGTGCTCACCYCTCTCTGCCTCTACTGATGCCTCAGTGGGCACTGCCTGTGATTAAAGACACAAATTGGCRGGGTTGAAAATGGCTGTAGGCAGATCATGAGAATGCCACAGATTCAATTGATACTATTCATAGATACTATTCAATTATAGTTGTGTTTCTAGATTATTGTAGACTGTTTGATGGTCATGTCACCAAAATATTTTACAAAATACACTTTCGMAGCTAAGAAATTATGATGATTTTGATAGATAAAGCAAATTCTGACAACAGTTATTGGCAGAAACCCTTCACAATGATGGATAAAAACAGCTCAGGCCTTAGTCTTCCACAAAGGCATACATAATTCTTCAAATCCTTGCCTAGATTTCCCAAGGKCTGTAGAAGGAGAGAGGGTTGCAGATGGTATCTGATCAGCAGGATCAGAATCTAAGGCCTTCCCCCCACCTTTTTTATTTTAAAAATTKTATTAGTATTTAACAGAATTACAAAAAATGGGTTTATTCAGCAAGCTTGCCCCTTTAACTTATGGCTCAAATTCTTTTAACCCATCTCCYTAACATGTTCATGCAACTTATACATGTATTACTTTTATAACCACTGAACAAATACAGATTGGATGCAGTGACCCATCTTTCCATACAGCCCTGCCTCAGATTTCTTTTCCTCTCTGTTTCAGCAAAATGATGTCTCTCACTGCTTATAATGCTCAAGTGGTTTGGCAAATATTAGAAAAAGATTTTTGGAGACATATCGATTATTGAGTACTGCACTTACTAAAAGCACRTTCTTCTTAAGGAAAGAAAAGACTTTGCTTTATACACTCATGACTATACAGTGATCAGTCCATTCAGAGGTTCAAACCCAAACTTTTAAGAAATCTTGCCTGCATTTTTATAACATATCACATTCAGTGACATCCAGCAAGTTTAGCTATACATAGAAATCCAATTTTTCACCACAAAATTATGCCATACTCCGATGTTCTAAAGACGGCAGGTAAACATGGAAAACCAAAACCACTGGTACAATGAGCTGTTCACCTAACCAGGCTGCTCTAGAGGACATTTTCCAGTGATGTCAAGAAGTTTGATTGGTACTCACGATGGTCAGCTTCAAAGAGGAAGCCTGGTCAAACATATACAGGTTATCTATTGATATATAGGAACATCATGCTATAGTGGCAACAAGCCATTTAAGGAGGTCTAACTACATCTGAAAGCTTGTATCCACTTAATGGAAAAAAAAACAGAATTGAAAGAAAAAATAATAAACCATCTTTTGGTCAAATTGTCATTAGTTGCCCTGTGAGAGTAAATTTCCTTCCTGGAATTGATGGCAAGAAGTCATCTTCGAGATCAGTGTAGGGAAGAAACCTCTGACATACTCAAAAAAACATGGAAAAAAAACATTTGGAACAGTCAGTGCCATAACCCTTTTAACAACAGCTCCTAGGACCATAGGTAGGAAGAGACATTAAAAGGTCAGACAAATAAAGAGAGATTAAGAGGGCTAAATACACAATTCAGTTAAGTAATGAATATGATAGAGTGAATGAGTGCAGAATCACAGCCTCCAATTATTGATTGAAGGTGAACTCTTAATAAGAAAATATTTCATGAAACCTGAAGGAAGCACTAGAAATACTGGGTTGAGGTTAAAGAACGAAAATACACATCAGCATGAAGGTCCTCCCAAGTGTGAAATGTATTAAGCCACAGAACAGCCTGACTGGGGAGATGACAGAAGTCCACTAGCTTTTGACTCTTACAACACACACACACACACACGGCTTAGAAAATAAGCTCAATAAGCTCTAGAGATTTACTGTATGAAAACAGAAAAAAAATGGATGCTCTAACTGGTCTTTTCCATTTTTGAATTCTGTGACTCAGTAGTCCAGAGCTTTATCTAGCCTTTTTCAATGCCTTGCCTAAGTTGTAAGCCAGAGAATCAACATGCATCTAGTAGCACATAATTGTATTTTAGTTCCAAAACCCCTTTTATAAATATTCATTCTCTTCCATTGAAAGCTGTCCTGTTTGCATCCAGTCTAAATCTGAGCAAAAAGGTATATTGTGAAAAAAAAATATTATATCCAGATGGAAAAAAGCAACAGAGACTCTCAGATATTAGTATTCCATCCTAACTGCAAGAGCACTCTTTAGAATATTACCACCTCCATTATGGAAAATAAGGGAAATCCAGATATTACAGAATCTCTAGCATCACGTCCCAACACTAGTGTAATTCTTGGTGAAGTCTTAGAAACTTGCATTCYGAAAAATAATCTTCAAGTCCACACATGTCAAAATACTCTAACACACACTTAATTTACACTTGGGTTTTACACTGATGGCTCAAGCACATAGATAAAGGAGACAGAATTTATATTTTAATTCTAATCTGAAGACTGCATACTTGAAATACCATGGAGTTAGTACTTACGAGTAGGTTATGTATTAGTACATAGTTTAATGGCAACTTTACTAGCTGTTCAAAGTACAGACATGCACACCAGTATATTTCCTTTTTACTAAAGGAAGATTTTTAGTGAATAAAGTAGATATAATCTCAAGCAGGCCCATCATGCAGACTGGGAAGCAGGTCTAAATCAAGTCTAGAAATTGTTGTCATTACTTTTACCCTAAGGAGATTTTGTTTGGCCTTCCACAGTGTCAAATATACTGAATGTGACTGAGAAAAAGGAATGTTGTGGTTTTCTTCCATTTCCTTGTCCTTGTCACAGGCAAGGCACGGAACACTATCTGTCATATTCTCTCACTCTAGGGTTTTCCTGATCGACCAGTCCCAAGTTTCCTCTTTTTCCTCTTAGACGRGGGTTTCTAGACATCACATACTCAATCAAGACTCCTGTTACACTTCTGAGAAAGGTGGCCCAATGTTTTTGCACTAGCATGCTCTGCTACTTTGAGTTCAGCTTGTTGCTGATTTTCATGACCATGAGATGCTTTTTCACCCAGATCTTACTGACCATCTCAACAGCTACTTCAAATCTTTGCATCACCAGTGCTAAGTAATCTAGCACTTTCTTTTAGTGAGCTATGTATATATTATTTCCTCAATTTATCGGCATCATTTTGAGTTCTAGCCCCACCATTTGAAGGGCTTATAGACACTTCCCCATGGCAATGAAATCYGAGTATGATTTTTCCAACCAGTTGCCATTCCAACTTCCTTTATATGAATTTGWTCTTACTCCTCCTTAACATGGGATAATTGATGAAAGAATGCAAAAAACATARTATGTGACCCTAGCTAGACAATGCTGGAATTTTACTAAATAAATTTATTAACATCAAGACACAAATGCCCTGCTCCTCCATCTATGGCATGTGCTTATTTTACTACAGAAAAAAGTTAAGGAGTGTTGACACAACGTCCTAGGGGTCACGTTGACTATTACTTAATTTTCCTTGCTATTAACTACCAGGGAGCTTGGGTCCTAATTTAGGCACGAGACAAGCAGTGTACGCACAGCCCGGTACCAATGAGCATTCTAGAAGTCTTGCCAGTTCTCCAAGAATTTTCATAGAAAAATGCTGTCAGATCAAACACTGCTCTGGCCAGGCCTCAATAACTCTTGGGGGAAATATCATTAGCTAATAAAAAAAGAACAACAACAAGCTTATCCAGGTATTTTTCTCCGATCCTTTATTTTTGTATAAGATCCTGAATTCCTCACCCTCTGATGTAAGATCTTAATTCTTTTAGTGCAAAGTAAACAGAGGGTTTTTTTTTTTTTTTTTTAATGCTTTGGCATTTTCAGAATAATTTGGTATCAGCTCTTTCCCTTCTCATAGGCAATGGATAAACCCTTCCCTTGTTCTTCCTTTCTCAGTACTTTCATTAGCTGTGCTCAACTCTGTACTCAGTCTTTCAGATTTTACCCCCACTCACCCATGCCATTCTTTTATACCAACACAAAATAATTTGACATAGTTTCAGCTTTTGGCATCAGTCCTTGCTAAGTTTTAGGTCACCAAAAGCTCACAGCAAGTCCAACAGGTCTTRTATTAAATTTCTTTTCTCTGTGCTGGCAAAGCTGATGTTTAAGCCCTTGAAAACGTTTCTCCAAAAAACGGTCAACCATTCCAAAGTGCCTTCTCGTGCATCTGCTTCCTACAGGAAGCCACCTCTCAGTTCTTTGAGTTCACTGAAAGCTGCTTTCTTGACACCAACCGTCCTTAGTCACAGGATACATTCATACTAAGAACAGCACGAAATCCTATCTGACAACCAGAAAGGCCACAGAAAAAAAATAATTAGAAAACTGAAACTGGACAGATGGAAATCACAGAGAGGCTGGAGAGATTGTGGCAGGTAAGGCCACAAAACTAGGCAAAGTTAATTTGACCCTAGAAAAGGTCACATATCCTTGGCATTAAGCATAAGTAATTTCCATTAGGTTCACTGYAAGTTACATACACATTGAGAGAGGACTAAGTAATTTATATATGCTTATTTGAAAAGGGAGAGGAGGAACAAATATGCAGAAATTCTTGAGAAGGCAACACATTTAGCGAAGTACTCAAAACAGACTATCCTTAGCCAAGGTGTGCTTCTTCACATATAGCCATTATTTTTTCTATTTATTTTCCTTCTCRAACTGCAGAAACTGTTTGAAAAAGTGTTAATACGAGTGTTTTAGCAATTCTATTTGACATGGCCTATGTGCTCCTTTTCTATCAATAGCCTGGCAAGCTTGTTTCTCCATGTAACTGTGTAAGGAAGTGAATTGTTTTGTTGCAGTTTGTAATCACTACCATTTGGAATACCTAATTTTACAGTTATATCAGTTCCATCAGGCAAAGACAACATACCTCTAATTAGTAGAGCTTAAATTTCACATCCCAACTACTCTCACAATGGCACCTCCCAAAGCAGTAGGAAATTGCAATTGAAACTTTTGAACAATGCAGTTGGAAAAATATTTACAGATAATTCACCATGAGAAATAAYCTATTCCAAATTAATGTTATTTATTACCAATTAGCTGCAAAGCATTTTTACACTAGCTATAACAGTACATTGTGCCAGTGTCACTATGTTAGATGGAGAACCTCGTTGGGAAACTTCTGAAAGCTTCTCTTGAGCATAGGCAAAAGTTTCCATTTATTAATGCCCTAACTGTTCATGAATTATCATTCCACTGAATTTTAACAGAATCGCATTAGTGGCGAGACAGGCACAGAGAATATAGCTAAGCGTGGTAGGATATATTTCAAATAATGTCTGAAAATGATGCCTCTCACAGCTGTGGCTGTACCAGTAGTCCAGGATGCAAGAGATTACTTATACATCAGCTTTATCAGTGGGAAGCTGGCCAGATCTGCTTAKCAGTGGATGGAGCACAGAGCCAATTTCCAGCCCTGCCAATTTCCTGCCCCTCCATCTCCACGTTTCTAGCTAGGCGCTGCTTGCTGTGAGCTCTGCATCTGGCAAGCCCTTTCACTGTGCCCTTCTGAGCCCACACAGGGCTCCACAAAATCATGCTTCTTCACCACTAAAGGTCTTACAGGCTTTCAACCTGCACTTGCTACTTCTACTGCACTTAAACAGTACTTGCTCACTTGATRTAGAAAACCAAATATATACATTTTGATTATCTTCCCAGAGGACTGCAGTTGTAGCTAAATATGAATAAATTATTGGTTTATATATGCATTTTTGTTATAAAAACACAAACTTCAAAGGCTAAGTGAATTAATATATTCTAATTTACTGGAACATTTGTTTTTCCAAAAATTTGGCCAGTTCCAAACTCTACTTGGAGAAGAATACTGTTGAGTCCTTCAAGCAAAATGGATAATCCTTTCTTAAAGCAAGGACACTATTAAAGTACATGAGGCTAGGCAGTGTATTTGGTTTGCATGATAAATCACTAAGCACTAGGAAAAAGTATGCTTCTTTGGGGGAAGAAACACTAAGTTGGAATGATGTCTGTATGCACCAGAAGTAAATCTTTTAAGTGTTCGTTACATTGCAAATGCCACTCTGGACTACACAAACAGAAAACGTAGATCTCCAGTAACTAGATTAAAGGCCAAGGCCACAGCTTTATTGAAATACAGTAACTCACACTGCAGTATTATCTGACAGCCAATAGTCCTTGCAGTAGTAAATAATCAAAGCCCAAGGCAACAAAGCACAGACTGGACAGAAATGCAGTCTGCTCCTAGAATCAAACTCCAAAAGTCCATCAGCACTGAGGAGACCTACACTCTGTTTCCTCAGACTTACGAGGGGGTAATAACTGTATAGAGCTGTAAAGTTTCCCTCCGCAGGAACTCTCTTTCCCATATTCTCAGTCATATATCCAAAACACTAGAGAAGGAAGGCTTCAAGAAGAAAGTACCAAGCAGAAAGTCTAGAGTACTTGCACTTGACTGTTCTCAACCAAATCCAGCTGGACAGCCAGCCAGACTACTGAATTCCTAGCATCCTTTCAAAGCTGGACAAATAACTAACATCTGATCCAGGGCAAATTATATATTAACTGAATCAAGTAATAAGTACATATATAATTTGTCACTGAAAACATCTGCAAGTTTAAACATGTGCTAAAATACTCGGCTGAAGSAAACTTCACTGCACACCGATTTCTGTCCTAATGCATTTATACATCTTAAACCTGTCCCACAAAGTCAATAATAAATTAGAGTAGGCCAACACTACACTCTTGTGCTTCAAGAGTTGAAGATTCTTTCTAATCTAAGCCAGAAAATTGACTCTCATTCACCATACCAAGCTGTCTTTTCCCAGCTCATTTCCCATTTAAAAAGACCATCAACTAAGGGAAAGAGAAAAAAAAAGAATGGAAGAAGGATGAATTTTTAGTTTTTCATCAAAATTTTTTTTACTCTAAGTTCTGATTAGCACCGTAACTATATAGGAAGCAAATCAAAGTTATTTAAAATTTTGGAAATGTTATGCCTTCAGGCAGCATCACTGGGTGAACTGATCTCGCCTATAGTTTATGTTAGGTTAAACAAAATGTTAACRAAATTCTGCTGTGTATCATGGGCTTTATTTGTCCATAGGCAGATGAACTGAGCAGTGCTTCAGGCAAAACATGTGGAAGGGGCTACGAATCTTCAAATCCACAAATAAGAAAAACGGTCCTTAGACCCTGCCCAAACCTTCATGTGTACAAAGTGTAGTGCAACTGATAACATCCTCTGTTATATCTGGAATCTTCCCACAGCTTCACAGTTTATAAGCTCATACTACATACCATTATATCTACTAAAATAGATGAATAATTAAAAAGCTAGCATTCCCAATTACACACMAGTAATAGAGAAGTCTTTTTTCTGTTCACATAAAAAGAATGCCTTTTCATATCTGTGTTGCTAWTCCCACAGGCAACTAGGTCCTCCTCTCCTTCAGGAAGGAGCTATGATCTGTATTTACATCTATTATGGACAGTTTGGTTCTAAAATGCTAATTTCTCAGAAAAGTTGCAATCAGCTGGTATAAGAAAGTCTCCTGGCTCAGAAGAAAAGACCAGAAAAAAAAAAATCTCTATATACAGTTAAAAAGTTTCCCACCCATTAACCCTTGCACAAAGTCTCAAAGGCTACATGAAAAGCATCAGGTTGCATTAGATTTCAATTGTTTCTCCCYGCTGCATAAGTGCTACATGTAAAACCATTAAGTCTTTGGAGTCTGAAACCTCTAACTGAATGCTCAGCCAAAAAGGGTGATAGAACAAAGTGCCTACTAATCAACTCAAATCATCCAGGAAGTGAAGCTTTGCTAATGAATTATGGTAATTAACTCCAGGGATTGGTCACTGTGCTGACAGACTGCTGCTTGCTCAGAGCAATAGGAGACAGATTAAACCCATCTGATGATTTTCCTACATTCCCATTCCTACTACTTTTTGAGGAAGRCCCATCTTCCTGGAACCAGAAACTCTGGGGCAGCACCAATGGTTAGACAAGCTTGACCACTCCAGCTTGACACTTGACCACCAGTCTATCTAGGACAGACCAAGTCATTTATCAATAGCTTTCATACGCCCAACATATAAGAGAGTAAATGCAAACATATTACTATACTGGACAGGCCAACATCATTGTTAAAAACAGTGATATTTGACACCAGTTAACTGCTGGAACTCATAACTTAACAAATGAGAAAAGACCTGAGGCTCATCTTACAGCTGAAGTCACTGCTACCACTGTCACTGAAAAGAACAGAAGGAATATTCTGACTTACAGAGAATGACCAGTGTCTGAATGACTGTCAGAACCGACCAGTATGCAATTGTACCTCAGCTCTTGACCAGCATTTATAATCCAATAAATTCCTCTATACTTTGCAGGCAACAAGTTCTCACGTAGCCAATTTAAAGGTAAAACAAAAACAACAGGAAGCCTAAAGTCAAAAAAAAAAACACAAGGAATAATGGATCAGGTCCAAAACTCAATGTTTTAGTTAAAAAAACAATAATATTAGTACTCCCTAATTCAAGAATGCTTTCCTAGGATTAGGAAAAAATCTGGTATTTCAAGTGTCTTAAGAAGAGACCACCTTTTTAATATACCAGCTATTCAGCAGTGACCCATGGATCCTGGTCCTTCATGGAAAAAGGAGCGATGCAGCAAGTCCTAAGGTCACTCRTGTGTGCACACCACAGGGAAAAAATAAGTATATGGGGGATACCAGTGAGGTCTCAGTGAGGCTGAAACCTAGCTTCCCAGCAACCCCCCCCCCCCTTTTTTTTGTTAGGGCAAGACAACATGTTTTTAAACCCTGAGGTCCCCCTTTGCTTCCCAACTGCCGCCAGCCGTGTCAGAGGGGGCCCCRAGCCTGTCCCTCCACCTAGGGCTGCCCCAGCAGCTCCAGCTGGGCTGAGAGCCAGTGAACCACCTGCCCCAGGCACAGCATGAGGCTCCCGCCCCTTGCAGCTCTGCCACCCACAGCTGTCACTAGTCAAGCACTCCTGCTCAGCAGGACACTAGCTCACCTCCATTCATAAAATCCTTCCAAAAAAGCTCCAGTTTGGCTGGCTCCAGGCCTGGCCCTGGAGTCCCTCTCCCCGCCCTGCTGCTCTCATAGCACGCACGCAGCACGTGGCAGCTGCTCCACTGCAACGTGCCAGGCAGGTGCCACTGCCACCAGCAGCAGACCCGTGTCAACTCCCAGCGCAGACTGCAAGCAAGTTGCTGCTGCTCTCTTGGGGCTGCCTGCTGCAGGCTCAGGGGGGTCACTGAGGGCAGCCCAGGGCAGCCTCACAGTCCCTGCAGACACAGCACCCGCAGCATCCCCTGGGCACAGCAGGGTCAGCCCCATGCCAGTGGAGATCCTTGTTTTCAGCTGTGCCTTTAAAACAGACATCAGACTGCAATGGCAAATTTCTTTTGGACTGCTTTTCCTTTCCTTGCAGAAAAAATAACCCTTCCACCTTCCCCCTTTTTTTTTTCCTCCTCTCTCCCCTCAACTGATACAACATTTGCACTGCAGAAATCCTACTTGGATTTCTTTTAAACCAGAATAACCTGCCAATATATTCAGGGGAAAGTGCTCATGATAGTGTTATATTCTTTTCTGAAAGCTTCATTTAGACAACTACCAGCAGATCCCTTCATGGACACAGCAAAATCTTCAGCTCTCTCTATTTGCCTGCGCTTGCCTAAGGCATTAAGTTCAATCCACCATGTCGCACCTCAGTAACCCGACACAGACCAGGAAATTCTTACAGTCAGCTCCCCCGAGGGATTTGTTAAGTTTCACATACATTTAGTTGTGCAGTTGGCCTGTTCAAATTGATAAACTTGTTGCTTGGTGCTTTCTACTGCCATCAAAAAAAAATAGATACCGGGATAGGAGAGAGAAGGCTACTGTGTTCCAGTAATGACCATTTATTTTTAAAATAACTACACATGCATTATCCTTCCTACCTTTTCTTGAAAGGCACTTATTTTGCAGAACAGACATGCAGATACTCTGGTGATGGGCACATTATAAATACCACAGATCAACAAGAAGATTTATTATAATATGAAAAAAAAAAAAGAGACACAGCAGATACAAAAATATTATGCAAAATTATCACAGGAATGAATTTCACTAAACAAGTATCCCGTGTACCCAAACAATACACAGCATATGCAGGCTACAAATACAGACTTCAGTCTTGAGAAGCACTTAAACTTCTTGTTAATTTTTCATAGGCAAGCAGATTGTTGGAGTCAATGCAATTACTCACTAGAGTTAACACACGTGTAGGTATTTTGCCTGTTGAAAGATAAAATGACTCTTAGAACTCTTAATTTATAACAACATATTAAAAACACCATTATGAATAATGCTATTGCAAGTAAGAGTGTGCCCCCCAATTCTGCCCRCTTGATTCTTACGGGTATAAAACCTACCAGCCTAGGTATGGCACAAAGGAAGCCAGTTTAACCCAGTAGCTCCAGCAGCTTTCMTCAGCAGCAGAAAACCAAAAGGAAGGGGAGGTTACAGAAAGGGGAGACAACAGCAGCCTCCTTTCCAGAGGGGTAACTTTATGGACCCACAGCAGGCAGAGAAGCCTCTGGTGCTGGCAAAGGATATCAGGCCATGGTCACAGCATCCAGGAGAAGCAAATTATGTTGCGTCTTTTCATCACACTTTAGCACACACAAATTAAAACTTCCTCTGTATCCTGCGGAGCTCCTCAATTACTTGTCATTACTATTGTGTGACACAGAAAGCATTTGGTCCTCAGTGCAGAGCACAGATAGCGTGCTRGCTCACCACACTCCTCTTTCAGCTATGGAGTCATGTATTTTGATGACAAGCCAAACAGAAGCAATTACTTTCCCCATCTTTTCTCAGATGCCTTTGTTATAAAAAACAACCAACAAACAAAAAAAACAAAAAGCTTTATCATCAAATGCAGTGCCTAAACTGCACAAGGATTTTCAATGATCAGATAAATTTACACAGATGATGTATTTCAGCTCCAAGGGCAGAACAAAGTAAACAAATTCCCTACCCTCCTGCCTCTGCAGTGGTCAATGGTTTGTGCAACACTAAGCTACCAGCACAAAAGGGCTCTGCTCACAGCTTCCAGCAAGTTGGRCATTGATGGAAGTTTACAACCTTGGACCTGGGAATCACTACAGGAAGATGGAATACCACCCTTTTTAAAGGTGTTTAATATACTATGTTAAAAAATATCTTGCTTTCTAGTATGTAAACTGAACTTCTTTAACAGCTAGAACAATGCCAACATAAAGACATATTTCCAGAAGCAGGATAAAGATCACTTACAGCATAAAAAATKAATATAGCTAGGGGAAAAATATAGATTAAAACCAGTTCAAGATTCAGACCCTAATAAGTATTCTAAAAGAAAACAGAACTAGAAGTTCTATGGCAAGTTCTGTAGGAGAAATTATTTAATGAGCTAGACATGCAAATTGATATGCAGGTACAACAGGACATGACAGCCTTATTTTCAGAAGCAATTGCAATATAGGTGCCTATGCACAGAGCCTCACAAGAACAGACCAGTGTCAGATCTCTTAAAAAAAAAAGAAAACAAAAAGCCCACTATTTTGAGCCCAAATGTTCCCTGCTTTTCTAACACATGAGAGTTGCCTTAGTCAGCAGACCAGGTTAYAGCAGCTTTCATTCTGATCACCTGCACCACACCTGACCTGTGAAGAAATAGGACTTCATCTTCAGGCAGCTCAGTGATTAGAACTTCACAGGCAATGAATAGCTGAAGTTAAAGCAGCTACATTTTCTTCACACTTGAACGTAATGATTGTCAGCTTGCGAAAGAGAATCTATACTAGAGGGAAAGAGAAATTTCTTCTTGGTGAAGTGTAAAAGAGCCAAACAACAACCTATCTAAAAGCCTATCTGCAATAACCAGTATCTTTTGGAACTACACCACTCTATGTTCCTCAAYAAAGCTTTTATGCTTTTGGAGTTGCATATTTATTTTTCTCACACAGTTTAGGCTGTAGCTTTTCACCTTACTATATTTCAAAATGAAAGCCTGATTTACAGTTGTAAGTGACTGATAAAAGGAACAACTTCTCAACACCTTGTTGGAATTACTGTCCTAATTTCAACATAGAGAATTATTTCCTTTATTCTACTTGAAAAAAATGAATGTAATAAATGGTTTTTTTTCCACCTAATATGAAAATCCCTTCAAAAATATCTTCAAAATGCTTCTGTGGGGAAGTTTTATAGAAGAATGTTTTCTATCTGCCCCTAACATCCAGCTTCTCTTTCAAATATTTGTATTGGCTTTATTAAAATAACTTACCTGATAAGGATAACTTCTTCATATAGAAGTCACATTAATTGGGAATAAGGGGGATCTGCCTCCAAAAATACATTTGTATGGTTCACTTTATGAAGAGTTCACTCACATGGACAAAATCCTCCTTTTGGCAAACATAATGAGCAATTCTGCCACTATGCATGCAGTGATGGAACACCCATGTAACACCTACTTTACACACTTAGAAGAAACTGTAGGAGCTCTCACTTTAAAGAATAATATATCTAACTACTCTGCTCACATTATACTTCTCATTTCAAGCCAGTCATAGTTTACAGCTAAACTGAAGGTTTCTCTCCTGCTCTAGTAAGAAACAACTGATTCTCCTAAGGCAACATGCCTCAATGCTCAGTCTGTACAACATCTTTAGTTATATTCAGTTCTTCAGCAATTCTACACCTGTATCAGAATGCATATAAATAAAAAAATAGTACTTATTCTGTTGCTTGAGACCCACGATCAAATACAGTGACTTGACAAATAGGATTTTAAGGTAAATATAATTTAGCACTGCAAAATCCTTGATC
>NW_020456087.1:5978592-5998639 GCF_003342845.1 Nothoprocta perdicaria | reverse complement strand
TCTTACTCTACACATCTTCATCCCAACACCAAATTAAAAATTCCTACATGTGCTGAATTCTATAGCAAGAAGCTTATAAGGAAATTTTAAAGTACAGTAAGATAAATAGCACCAATGAGTTCTATAGCAAGTTTTATATGGTCAAAACATATCACTGATCATCCACATAATGTTCACAACATCCATGTTAGGCAATGGATGGGACAATTCCAGAAGAGAAAGCTGAGAAAGAAAGGTAGATTGAACCAAGGCCATCCTGAGCCAGCTGTAGAGTGCAATTCAGAAAAACCAGACACCTTAACTCTGAGTGCATATTTTATTTATTTAAGACCAAATGTTTTTTATGAAACATCCTGTGACAACTCTCAACCAGCTCTGGGAGCCAACAATTTGGAGTCAAATCCACCAATACAAGGCAGCTGCTTCATAACACCTGYTATGGATATCATGCTCCTAAGGATAACCTAACTAGGTAATATTTCCTTGACTAGCTATCTAACACAGAGCTCATGCTGTTGGCTTCTCTACTGGTAGCCACAYAGGAAAAATTGGTGCAGGCTTATCCACTTCCTTTGCCACACCAATAATGTGGAGGTACTTTCTGACCCTTGCAGCTGTTTCCAATTTGACTGAATTAGACTAGCAGCAAATTCTTCAAAAAAGAGCAGGGTTACCCAACCAGCACAGAAGCAAGAGTGAAAAGAAACTAAACCCATCTCTACACATTGGCCCTATCCTCTAAGCAATTCAGTCATACCCTAGATTGGAACCTATAAATTACATTTACAACTAAGCCTTAAATTGATGTTGGTCAGCTCATTTACATTTTTGTCCGTCTTTAAAATGGGAATAATAGCAGTGCATTAGCTCCTTACAAAAATAAAAACCCCCTTTAATTTATTAACATCAAACTACAGTGCAGTAGTATAGTGATACAGAGCAACAAAAATAAGTGTGTGTATATATATGCATAATTACCTGCATATGTGTGTATTTTTTTTATGTATGAATAATTTGCTTTAACTCTTTAAAACTAAGCTTTCACCAAAAGAAGCTCAACTGAAAGGTAAATGAAAAATGAATAGATTTGTAAAGCATCTAGCACAAAGCAATGAAGCAGCTTGAAAACTCCAGACCTTCCTCCCTTGAGTATTTTAAGATGAACTTTAAAAACCCACAACCCACACAGAATAAAACTAGGTGTCAGGCAAGAATTACCAAATTTTCTTGCCTTTTTTTTTTTTTTTTTATTAAAGTGTGCAGAGCAGGTGCAGCAAGTATCATTTCCCTCCTGCTGCTTGGCCCACCTGCTGTCTGCCTGATGGTGCCATCCTCACTTCCTTAGTATTTATTTCTAAAATGCATAGCTAAAGCTAACAAAGATATTTAATATTCCCTCCTTCTTTCCCCCCACTTCAAATATACTCTAGGTGTCGCCCCAAGTAGCCCTATGACTAAGTGTCAAATGCAAACTCATTTTTCAAACATACAATGAAAACAAGAGAAATCAGACAGTAKAAGTCTCCCACTTAATTTTTGAATAAAATAATTCTATTGCACAGATGTGACTTGCTGCAGAGACCATATAGAGGACAGTCTGTCCCCTCTTTAGCTTCTCGCTCATTGTGAGCTCAGTGCCACAACCTGCAAGAGAGACATGTCTCACTTGGTGCAAGACATTATGTGCATGAGCTGAGCAGGTGCCCAGCACAGAAACACTGACAAGTGCAGCAATGAAAACCCCAGATGAACAATAAAGAACATGAAATTAGTGATTATAATAAATTTCAAGCTATAAACCTTCTAAACTTTTCAGTATCATGTCAAAGAAGGGCTAAAAGATGTACATGATGCCCAGGGATTTTAAGTAAAATATCATTAAAATCAATTAGATGGGAATTGGCAATATTGTAGCAATCTTTAGCATGCAATTCTCTCTGAGGTTCCTTCTGTCTTTCACAAGCTTCAGAAATACACACAAGTTCTCCCCAAAAATATTTAGTGCACAAAAATAGGTAAACCAACAGGAAAACCTGCATTTCTGGGGAAAAAAAAAAATCTAAATTGCCTGTTTTACTCCCATGCCACAGCTCAGTGGTCTCTGACACTGTTGGACACCAGGGCTCACCTCCCTACCCAGGCACTCAGGCTCCTCCTTGGAAGTCGAGGAAGCTCTAGCAGATCTAGAGCCTCCCAGCAACCTCCAACAGCYTCGCCTGCCATCATCCCAACTTAAGCATTTTATAGTCTCATTTTTTTTTCCGGCTTAGCTGAAATCTATATTCCTGAAACTCCTGCTACCAAAAGCTCTCAGGACCAGGGTCTGGACCTGCTATGTTGCCCTAAAAACTCAAATCACTTCTACATTGCTGTCAAAATCTGTATGAATTGAAATTTACTGCCTAATTACATAAGCTGAAGTCTTCCTTCTCACCTAGCTGAAGTGCACCTTAAGCCTCCTTTTCTCCCCCTATAGGGAAAGGGATCCATTGATCTGTAATGAGCAAGTATCCATTAACACTGCAAGAGAAATTAACATTTTCATGATTATGGATAATAAGGTCCCTACATTCATAACTGGTACAAAGCTTAGTTCAAATAATTTAAATTTATACTGTTTGTTATGTAAAATATATTTTAAAGATATTTGTTCTGGCTTTACCTTTTTATTTTTGATTTTCTTCCATTTCTTTCACTATTCTAGGTACCAATGAAAATTATAAAATATCCAAGAATAATGTCAGGACTAGTGACCAAGCAATAATGTATTTGTTATTGCTCAAAAATATATTTTTATAAAAGCATGAGTTAAAAATAATTAGATTTTGTTAAGCCTCGATGGTATAAAACAAAGTCTGTCGAAAACAAAAAAGTAAYAATTGACTATAGAGTTAAAAAATATATTTCTAAAGATTTTCCTTACTATAATAATGCCTTACATCTTCTTTTATATTCTCATTCCAAATGTTTTCGTCTTTACCTGTGGCTACACACATTCTATCACATAACAAAAGAACAGTTCTCCTTATTTTACTGTGCTGCTACAAACAGCATAATTGTATTATTTTAACAAAAACATTCCTACCTAGCCCACTAAATCAATATTTGTAAAAATAAAAGTTGCAAGAACATGATCTGCTCTGTTTTTTCCCTTAACTAGCCTTCTGTTCAGCATTCATTTTCAATGTAATGTTATTTCAGTCAACCAATACTTTTAGGCATGCTGAATAGTGTGGAACATTCCTTTATTCTGATGTCATGCAGAAAGCATTTTTCTCAGAAGACATCTTTTGTAGTTGTAACCAAAAGGCAAAAGAAACTGGAGATCTCAAAGGGAAAAAATGGCTTAAACTCCTCAATCCCGTCACTTCTAAAACTGTGTCAGAGCCGCACGTTTTTGGTAATAACCTCATAAAACAGTCTCTTATAAGCAAATACCTCWTTGCCATGTCAAGGTATTATACTTATTTTCGCAGGTTTTTATTAAAAATTCCTCGCATTATTGTACTGTATCACGGGGAAGTTCGCTATAGTTTCATGAAAGACGTTTTCATTTCTGACTGGCATCTTCTCAATAGCGGGGGGCCCCRGCACACCGCTCTCTTCCAGGCGAACCTTTCTGCTCTTAAACAGTGCTGCATTCATAACTTACTCGCAGCACCGCAGGGCAGCTACACAGAAAAGCTTCTCTGGCTTAATAGGTTACATCACAGAAAAGTCCACCATTTGGCCTAGGTGTAAAACATTAGTGCAGCCCTCATTCGCTTCTCCACCCTCTAGAAATGCAATCATATCYACCCCAGAGCCTCCGAGCTGCATTCTCACCAGGGCTAGAATACTCCTCTGCTGACAGATGCTGTACGTCCCAGTGCAGTTGTTGCACACCCTGGCTCCCAATTGAACATAGGAAGGAGAAAAACTCATGACAAAGAATCACGAGAAAATTTTCAACAGCATAAATATTTCACGGGCCCATACTGATAATAGCTTTACTTTCTGCACATATTTAGATCCTYGACAAATAAAATATTGTATTATATCCAGAATGTGAATCTGTTCGCCCCTGTGAGATCACCTACGTTGTAAAGGGAACATGTAATTCAGTAAAATTGCTCAAAAGTATCAGCAACAYGACTCCAGAAGAGGAACTCCTCTCCACAGCAAGTTAAGCTTGGAGGTTACCCCAAGATAATTGATAATATTGCAATTTACAAAACTTTTAGATCACTATATGCTGCAAGACTACTGCATTTTATGCAACTCCCATTTTTTTCTACCCAAAAAAATATTATGCTATATAGTTTATTTTGAAAATACTGGAAGGTTTCAAAATATTTTCCTGGAAATACTTTTTTGGATCATTACATCTACAAAAAAAGAGAGAAGTACTTCTACATTTAGCTTCCTATTTTCCAGTGACATCAAATGTTTTGAGTCTAGCCTTCACAAAGTGCTAGATATTAAGCTTTAACACTGTAGCATCTATGTGCACAGGAACATTATTAGCCAAAGCTTTGTTCTCACCATTTAGGGTGTTAGAAATGTTTAACTCAAGGAGAAATCGARAACAGGATTGCTGTATTTGGAGAACAAAAAGGCATTTACTTTGCAGGTGCTTTTTAAAGTGTTGTTTGTTTTGATGATAGTTATGCACTCAATGCCAAACCCGGCCTTAGCAGAGGGAGTATTAGACCAGGTACCAGAGAGGGTCAAATGCTGATGGTATATAAGTATATACTACTACATATGCAGAGATACATATACACAGCCTACTTGAATCATGGAGCTCCTACTGTTATCTCAATAGTAAGTGAGAACACACAGGGTATGTAAACTCTTATGTTGTATAAATACAGAAATAACTGCATTTTAGGCACATAATTATCGCACTGAGAAGCTGGCCACAGCAACACAGACCCTGAATGAAAGTGTGCCTGTGCATATGTATAATAAAATAATACACAGAACATACACATGCAGATGTCTCCTTACCCTCTATGATAAATGCATGCACCTTTTTTCCCCCCCGCATGCCTACTAGTTGTTAGACTTAAGTACACTGACTACAACATATTCTGCCTAAAATATACCACATGTCAAGTAGGCAAATTACCTCTTAAGTATTAAGAAAGCAGCTAAACAAAGAAACAAACCCCAAAAGTGCTAGGTTAAGGCTTGAGAGAGTTTCACACCTCACCACCACCCTATCTCATGGCTTTGTTTTTTTGCTTTGAGCTCCTAGATACTATACACATTAAGAAACCTGCAGTTTAAAGTGAAACATTTACTCTGACAAAACTACCAGCAACACCAACGGACAAACGTATGCAGATGATAAAAACTGCAGTGACTGAACAGGCACAGTGAACCTTTACTCCTGCTACAGAAAATAACACAAGAAAAACCTGGTTTCCATCATCTTTTCTACAGAAATCTCTCTGGAGCAGATTCTGCCAGAAAGTAGGACTTGGGCGACTTTTCCAGAAATACGCTTGGCTTTCCGAGTCCAGTTTGGAACTAGGATTCAAGTCCTGTGCCATGGAAAGGGAAATCTGCTCTAAACAGGTCTTTAGCAGCATACGAAGAGGTATCAATTTAATTCCAAGCAGAACTAATGACAGGAAGGGATGCAAGAACTGCTATAACTTCAAAGGAAAAACACTAAAAGACTCCTTTAACCATGATACCACCTTGTGCAGGTATTTCTCCAAGTGCATAACTGCTTTAAGAGGAGGTAGAAAGTGAAAAGGGAAATGTTTTCCTCCTTTTCCGTGTTCCTTAGCCAGGCGGCACAGCTATGGGGGCGACGGGGGATGCTGTTCTGGCTCGTGCACCAGCAGAACTGGAACCGAGCTCCAGCCGTGGAGCCCCATTGTCACGAGCCACGAAGCAACGAGGGCAGAGCTGGACCTTCAAACGCCAGCGGGAGCCAATGGCACTGCCTGGCAAGAAAAAACACCTTTCTTTACTTACTCCTTCTCCCTTTGACTCTGTAAAAATGAATTAAACTATCACAAGAATCACAATCCACAGCTCTATGATAATTGATTTTCAAAGAGAACTCATAGCTTTAAGAGAGCAAGAGCAGCAGAAATGCACAACATCAGCTTGTTGTCCGTCCCAGACACTGTGCCACATGCTTATTAAAGAGTAGTAAAGTATGAAAAGAAAGGAAAAGACTGCTTTTGAAGGAAAGCATGTTAAAATACTTCAGATAAGCAGTCCAAAACCAGGTCTTTAAACATGAAAATAATGTAAGATCATCTGTTTAGCAATCCTGCGTGCAGCTGATAAAGGCGAAAYAGGGCAGGGTTTCTGCATGCCTCAACCATTGATTTGGAGCTGCAAAGAAATTAAAAGGACTTTGCAGACTACTTCTTGTCTTCTGCTTTATTCAAACCTTCTTAATATGCTCATTTCATCTCAGTTGAACTACACTGTGTAACACACATTTAAGACTAGAAAGGGGTACACAGTCTTGCAATTTGATACCTATATGCTTTGATAAGATACACAAATATAACTGGGTTGCACAGAACGCACTACATACAAGAGTCTATAGAAAAACTATATTTAGAAGAAAGTTTTCTTCCCTTCTACTCACCCACTTCCAGCATAAATTATCATCTATGTATTTATTTCATGAACTTACTGAAATAAGCTCAAAAACAATACTCAGCCCCTGCCCTAACACTGTGCAGCCAGTTAAGTGATAGCAATAGTGCTTGACAGCACAAGTTCTTCTTTATATGCTACAACTAGTCACCTCTATAGTTTAGCATTCTTCATATTTGTAACATATCCACCACAAGCAAAAATTCAGCATTGCTCATAATGTTCTGAAAGAGCTGCAGCCTCACAAAATGATGGGAACCTTGGGGCATTTCAAACTGAATGCTTTTTTTTTTTTTTCCAGTCATTTTGAATTTCAGCTAGGGACTACAGCTAGGCCTGCTAGCCTAAAGGTACCACTCTGCATTACCATGCCACACATCTAGGTTAAATTTTCCAGCCTCGCTATTGCTTCCCATGCTGGCACAACCTGGGGTGAGACTAGCACCTCGCGTTATCATGCAGACACCACTCGAGTAGATTACAGGGCCGTACTGATAGGCTCCAAAGAGCATCCCATCCTCCGCACCGAGGAGGCCGTGTCTTTGAGCACAGTGAGAGGTTAAAAACAGAGCTGAAATGGAGTATATCCTCAGGGCTCCATCAGAGACATGAAAGACAAGCCAAGAAAGTATGTTACATTACAACAAAGAGATCAAATAATTTTTGTCGGATAGCTACATCCTGCCACTCCAAGCTTCCTYTGCACTTTCATATGGATACTGTATTCCCTCCACCCACACACCTCCTGTCACAAAATTGCACAGTCCTCTGCGCTATTAAACAGCTGTCACTTTTCAGTCTAGATGGATGAATTACAATGGTGAATTAAGTTATTCCTACGTAACGGACCAAGTATCTGAACTTTCCATACCCAGTGAAAGGCAGGAACTCCTAACAAGAGGGCATGTGTAGAAGAAAGCAGCTGGGTTCAAGTGTTGCTACTTAATCCTTCCTTGCTCCTCCACTCGTGAAGCATCTCAGGGTGTTTTGCATGCAACCGTGGAAGGACAAAACTGAACTTGCATTCAAAAGTTAAGGACTCTGTATTTCAATTCAAGTTTTGCTGCCAGATAGTGTGTGCACGATCAGATTATTCCCAGCAAAATATTCCCAGATAAATAACCTCCATGTGTACCTATGGGTGATGGTTATGCAGGAGCTCAAAGTTAGCCCAGATGGAGCATTAAAATCTTGCATGGCTCTTGCCCATTTTCTGAACAGAATTTGAAAAACCTCTAACTTAGACCTTCCTACACTGAAGCATTTGGTACTTTTCATAAGCAGGGTACCATCTATTCCTCGACCTACAACTGCAAAGGTGATATTGTTGCACTAGGCCCATAGTACAAACTTTGTATATGATGACTTTAAAACCTACTTCATAATGTGACCACTTGGCTTGAAATCTGATTTTCTTCGTTAACGCAGTTTTATACAAAAGAAAAATGACCTTCTGATTAACCTAAGTGACTATACAGTGAAACCGGGGCCAGTATCTGTGCCCCTGTGAGAATCACTGCTAGTTCAAGACTGGACACTGATAAATAAATGAAAGGCCATATATTTGTTGGCATACAGAGGAGAAAAAAAAGCCCCAAAAGCCAAAGTGCTAAAGCATCTAAAATTTGAAATATGTGCTGCAAAAATTAAATTGAAATACATTTTCTAAATACCTTCCACAACATAAGTGGCCTGTATCTTCTTTCAAGACAGAGTATCAGTTTATTTCAAATTTAGAGATATTGGCCTTGATTCAAATTCATGGCAGTTATAGAAACCAATGTTCCATGGCTTGATTCAGGTGGCAAGCATTAAATCTTTTTCCTGCTGTCATGCAACAACAACTTTAATACAAATTAGCACTGCCAAACTCAGTTTCCTGAGCTCAGAAGTCCTTGATGCTACTCCCTGAATTTTATTCATACTTTCACACGGATTGTGCTCTGCTGAAATTGTTGTAGCTGACAAGAAACAAAAAACTACAATTTAATGACAGTGAATTCAGTATTATAATTCAAAACACTGCAAAAAATTAACATGTAGTCTTCATTTAAAAAAAAAATGAAGTAAAGCTCAATCAAATCTCCCTTTTTTTTTTTTAAACTGGTTTAATTTGGTTTCTGTGAGTCAGATCTCTTCAGACCAATTGTTTACACTAAACTCAACCCTGTCAGTCAATAATAATTCATATTTTTCAAGCTCCTGAATCAGCTTTTTTTTTTGGGGGGGGGGGGGGGGGGGGGGGGTGCAGAATTCCAAGACAAATCTGTCCAAGTCTCAGAGCCTCAGAAAATTCAAAACAACCAGCCAAAAACCAAGAGTTTTCCTACTCACCAGGAATACACGATTAACTAAATTTGACACTCCAGACAACTCAGGACAAGATCCAGAGGGTAAATCTGAGTCAGAGAAAGCATATTTCTGTTAAAGAAAGAACTCTCTGTTTCTCAGATCAACCACTCCAGACTGATGGGCCCTTAATTGCAGAGCTCCACAAAAAAAAGGATGGGAAATGCCAGCAAGTACCTAAGCCTCCTGGGTTTGCACGGCCAAGCTCAAACCCCCCAGCAAAAACCTACATTTCAAGGAACACCCAGTTCCAATTCTTAACRGCTCTCATAGCAGCAAACCAAGATCCAAAACCACTTCCAGGCAAAATATCTGCCAAACCAGTCAACTCCCTCTAATTCTAAAGTGAAACACTCATTCTATCCGAATCAGGCCTCAATTTAGAGACAGTCATTCATCTGATTATTACTTTAAAGATCATTTATAACCCGGTGGCACACCAAAGCTAATCAAGCTCTAGGCTTGGACACAGTTGCATTATAGAGACATATAATAGACAGCCGTGGTCAGGACATGCTTCACAGTGCCTTACAATCTGTGAAGATAAAGGAAGCACAGCAAGCTAAGTTAGCTTTCCTTTTCCTCCCCCAAATCCAAACATCATCAGGACAACTTTGTTAGCACTACGGTGGATGGGATTTTCACTCATCATTTAAATTTAACCCTTGTTGTTTTTGAATAATTGCAGGCCATCCTATTTCAATATTCTATGTAACCATAACCTTCTAATTATTGTCTGATTTTTTGATATTTGACCTCAAATGCATTAAATTTGTAGAGTACTCATATCCATGCTATGCATACATGCCTTGCAATTTAMCATCTGTCTTTAAGTCTCTTGTCCAGAGTCTTCTATTTTTCAAAAAGAAGCMATTATTTGGGATATCAACGCTTGCATCCCACCATTCTCTGAATAGAACCATTAGGGTGTTAAAAAAATACATTCATATAATGTATATATAACATTATCACAGAAAACAACCAGTTTCCCATGTACATTGTTTTCTACCCAGAGCTTCCCGTGACCAACCACAATCATCTACCTGCCTTGCAAGCATGCCCAAGGAAGCACCAAAGCCAACATCAGGCAACCTCGAAGAGTCTCACAGGTGTAATAGATATATCCCAATGATGTTCTGGCTAGCCCTTTCTGCTCCTTTCCCCTCCAGGGGATATTGCTCTCTTTCTTCATCTTATTCTTCAAACGCAAAGAGACCAGAAATAGCAATTAAATTAGTTTCAACTAAAACAACCAGAGTTCACCTTAGAAAAACTCTTGAATTCAATTAAAACACCATGTTCCCAGAGACAAGAAAATACTGCTTACATTTCAAGGGAGAGAACAGTAAGTGAATTGACCAGAAACACGCATCCTCTAAAGAGAGCAAAGTAAAGAGCTCAGAGGAAAACAAACCAAAACTCCACAGGCTATTACTATGGAAGCACCAAACTTTACTATTAATAACAACATTTTGAAGAATTAATACTAATAATGACACACACTCATTCAGGTTTGTAGCTATTCCTTTTACCAAAAGTCCTAGCATTAACATTTTTGTGAGAAGCGCTCAAAGACCACACAGATATAAAATGCRCTCCTTAGATAACTTCACAGGGCTTTACTGAAAAACACAAAGCAAAATAAAGAAGGCAACAAACAAAACTTCAGAGACACACCATGTGTTCATACAATTCTCCCTATATGCTTTCTGCACACCAAACACTTACCAGACAACAGCAGGAGAGATCTAATCTTCTTTATGRCTTGTAGTCTTATGCATACATGCACACTATGGGCTTCCACTACCTGCCTGCAACTTGGAGTTACAGAGACAACAGCATTACTTGGCTTTCACTGAAAAGTAAGAACAGATTCTCATTGATTTCACCTGTGATGAGTCCCAGGTGATTAAAATCAGATGGTCTGCTTATTAGCACTGATTGGTGCTACACATAGTTTGGTGACTAAATCAAGATATTACACACAATTTTGTCTTTCAGAGTGTGCACTACATAAAGTTTTTCCCATCTAAGGCATAAAACCTTACATAAAGAAGTATGTGTACAAATGGAAAAAAAAATATGGAAAAAAGGCAGAAGGAGAAAGTTGGAGTTCTTTCTGACTGGCTTCCCTAGCTCCACTGCACACATTCAACTGAACACTCAGCTTGCATAAACATAAAACACTGCCCTGAAGCCAAAGGAGCCACAGTACTTAACACTAACTTGTAATGCATCTCCTTCCACGAAAATCAAGAATAAATACAAAATACAAAAATAAGTAGAACTTTTCATACCAGAGGGATTAAAGTACAGATGCCACCCTGAAGAGTAGTGCTGTTTGAGGAATTTTTATATCTTTTGCGCAGATTAAAAGTGCAGATTATTAAGTGACATAGAGGGTAAGAGCAGAAGAATAATGCTTCATATAAGCTTCTCTGTTAAGAGATTTGCAATGAAAACCTTCTCTTGCTGTCTGCAGAGTGCCCATAGCAAGATGTGCCTTCACACTCTGCAGAAACAGGGAAAAAATACCAGCAGTGGGCTGGGAGCCCATGGTACAACACTGAAAGAGGCACCGGGCAAGACTACAAATTCTATCAGGTATCCTCTGAGAAGTTCATAGAAAATAATGTTGGTTTTATGGAACAGACCAAAAATAAATAACGAGCAATTAGCTGGATAGTTATAGATTGGAAYGATTCAATTTTCTTTCTCTGTGAAAAATAAAAAACTTAAGAAACACCAAGATCATTTAGTCAATGGGAATTAATAATTTTTCAAAATCTATCCAAAGTCACTTAAAACCTGAAGAAAAYGTACAATATGTAACCTGGACAGACTGTTAAGGAAATGCCTACAAACTTACCTATTAGCCTGTCCAGCAGGACATTTTTTTTCACAGTTTTTTGTATGCCCATGTTGTGAAAAGTATCTTGCTGACCCAGCCTTCAGAAATTACCTTCAATTTCTGAGAAGAAATGTGACTCATTTCTCAGACAATACCTTAATAAACCCAAATACCATGACAATTTGTCAGACCAAAGCTGAAGTGAAATGCAGCTTTTTTTTTAATCATTATTCAAGTCTGATTAACATATTAACATGTCAAAGATACCACTGAAGGAGAGTTTTTAAGCCAGTCGAACTAGAAGTATGACCCACAGCCACTGGAAAACCCTGGGAGTCCTTCCAGTGATTCACTTCTCAACACTTTGAAATGGGTTTCAACTGGTCCGCAGTGATGCTAAAATTCATCAAGTGTACAAAGAAGGAATGATCATCCCTTTATCACCACAGGGGAAAAGCAGCCACTTCTTCAGTAATCTTCAATCTTTTACACAGCTCCTTTATTTTTATATTACTTTTTTTCTTTTTTTTTTTTTTTTATGCACATTAATCTGAAGTATTTAGGGCGATCAATACATGGCCCAAACCCAACAGGGGCCTTCCAGCCAATGCAGGGTGCCACCATGGCGCCTTGTCCTCAGCAGCTGGCAGCAYGGAGCATCTCCCCGGGCTCCCAGAGCGGTCCATGTCCTGCGGAGCCAATGCACATGTGCATTAAAATAAGGTAAAGGCAGGAAAGGGCAGAAGGGTCTTGCAGCTCCTCTAAAATACTACAAGCTCTCTGCCTGCTTGCCTCTGGACTAAGCTGCTAAGGATAAAAACAGCTTACTGCTACAAGATAAATGGAGGTGTAAGAATTGGCTTAAAATAAGGAAAATATTTAATGCAAAGTTGCAGCCCTTGGGCTGTTTTTTCTACAGTGGGTAGAGCTCACCAAGCACCGTGTTTGTTTTGTTATTTTGTCTAGCTTCATTTATTAAATTTTAAGTACGTTTTAAATTAGCGCTTTGTTCTTTGGATATGTTTGCTTTGTTCTGACATACCATGTGGTGCTACACAGTACTTGTTCATTAAATAAAAGTTTGATACTGACCGATCTTTAATTGGATAGGCTCCCTTTACTTTGGTATGGATTTGGAAGAAGGGGAAGAATTTGAAAGGCCACAAATTCTACCATAGGAACAACATACATATGATTATTTTTGCAGCATCGCCATACACTCAGCAAAGCCGAAGTTAATATAATAATGTTATTATCCTCAAAATACTGGATAACACAGAACTTGTTTTAAAATTCAGGTTGTTCAACCTGCAACACCTACATAACAAGTATGCTGTTATTAGGCTTTAAATATTCACATATGAAGTCTTGACATCCACAATTAAATACTAAAACTATTTACTTAAGTGGGATGAGGTTTTCCTGCACTGAGAGAACTCACCTGCTTCTTTCAAAACTGTCCCTCTCTGACAAAAAAAAATAAAAAATGAGGTCTTGTCTTATCACTGTTTTCCTCCATGAAATGCACAATCCAATATGGCATTTTGTTGGTAGGGGACAAAAATTAAAAATTAAAAAAAAAAGTAAGAGATATATAAAACGGGCCCCTCAGTAACTACGCATCTTCCTGCTTTTCAAGAAGAGCAAAGCTTTCACACCTAAATCATATCTGCAAATGGGATGCCAGATCCTGAAGATTCTTGGTTGCTTAGAAAGTATCACCCTACAATTTCAAGTGATTTCTCAACAGAGAGCATCATTTGCTTTAAAGCAGAATCTCTCTTACCTTAGCATTTTAATAGCATTTACTGGGACTTACTGAAGATTTAAACATATCTGTAAATCCAAATTTCAATTTCTTCGTCTAACTTTCATATTTGTTTTGCTCATTTTTGCAAGTGACACTGAAAGCAATATATTATCCAGCCCTAAGGGCTGGCTTTTTTTTCTCTCCTTTCAATTAATCTTGTCTCCCACGAATYCAACATTAAAATAAAATAAAATATCAATACTCTTTTTAATTTCTATCTGTTTAATTATAAGCAACAATCTTTTTTTTTTCAATTTCACTTCTTCTTGGGGGCATCTCACTGATAAACTGAAAATCAACACCAGTGTATGAAACAAATAATGATAAAACTTTGAGGGAAAAACCTCTTCATCACACCAAAACTGTGATATAAACTGCCTAAGTCCCATTTTTTTTTCTGAAATTATTGGTAGAACTAATGTATTTTTCCTAAAAAGCATTTTTAGAATATATATTCAAGTTCCATAACAGAGGGCCTGTTTGTCTTCTCAGTTGCACTCCACAGTTTCACCAGTGTCAGTGGAATTGTTTGGATGAAATGAATGGCAGAAATGGACTCACAATTTACACCTTTTTCTATTCTGACCTTGCTTACTTTCTATAAGAGAAAAGAGAGCTCATGACTAATCCACACTGATATTTCCAGTCTGGCCCTAAAGCTGGGAAAATGCGAATGCCAATCATTCGGACGCTGTTGTTACTCTTGAATCCTTCTTAAATGGAAGGGCACCAGTTACTGCAGCTTTCTGCCAGATTTTAATATCAATGGATCAAATCACTCTGGATAGGCTTGGATTTTGATCTATGTGCAAAATCAGCCAAGACTTGCACAGGTTTTCCCTAAAACTCTTGCTATGTTGGAATACACAATGTGTCTGTCAGGATGGCTTTCCTTAGCGCTACTCCAATTACTCTCATGAACATTCAGAAACTCCTGCTCTGACAGGACGGATATCTGACCTCATTTATATCAGAAGCTGCCATTAGCTTCTGGGGTACTATTACAGATAAGATGAAAATATCCCAGGAGTTAGCTTCAATTTCCAGGATAATCATTAAAAAATAATTATTTTATTTAATCTATTTAATTATTTCCACCCTTTTAATCAGTTCAGAAAAATTAACTGACTTAACTGTAGCAATCTATTTCTTTCTGTGCCAGCAAAATACTGCCCATCAACAGGCAACCTAAAGTTTCCTCCTCTTACCTTTAATCTTGTACTTTCCTCTAAAAGCTGAAGTAGATCTGGGTATTTCTGCAGCACTGCTAAATTCTCACAAGTCAGTTAGGGCTGGCTTATATTAATTTCTGTATTTAATGAACAGCTGTSTTGTTTTACATTACATATCAGTAGTAAATTCATGGCAACAAGAGTAATGAACATACTTGCAGTAAGAAAAATCAGTGTATGTACTGACAAGTCCATCACAACACATCCTACCACAGATTCCTCCTACATGGACTGAAGGTCTCTAAAGGAAACTCTGTCCTCTTAAGAAGGAAATTATTTGAGATGGAATCACTAATAACTTTCTTTTCAGTTGTTAATATCTGGAACTTTAATACAAGTGCTTCATTCAGTTACAGATATATTTGTAGTACTGTTCATTTACTTATTTATACATTTGTTTATATTTATAACTTGTTTAGTCATAATTACAAAATCGGACTATATCAAACTGGCCACTAAACAAAAAACAATGAATAGAATCTGTGTTCATAGATTCTAGACATCTTTTGTTAAATACAGAACTTTATTCTGCTTTTAGTCTGCTCTGTATACTTTATCATCTTTACATTGAATATAAGCAGTCAGAGAATTATTGTTTTATTCCCTTGACCAAGAATGATTAATCTTCTGATAATAGATCTTCTGATCTATTTCAAAAGGTTCAGCATTACTCTTTTAGCTCAGTTTTAAACGAGTCATCTCACCATTTTACCAAAAGTTAAGTAATTGCTTTTAGCACTGTATTTTCTTGTTTACCAGAACTGCTCCACTATTTCTACGAAATACATATGATGGACAAGCAAAAAAAAAAAAAAGAGAAAGAAAGAAAAAAAAGAAGAAATGGGGAAGCTCAATAAATTAAAWGAATTGATATCTTTGTTGGGTGTGTCAGCAAAGAAGCCAATGGATAGTGACACTACCTGCTAACAGTCTAATGCAATTCCAGAAAAGTTTCTGCTATTTTCAGTGGGAGATAGATCAGCTCTTTGCACATACTTATGCAGAAACACTGGTAAATACAAAAACATGTACAGCAACAATTATTTTTGTTTCTGAATCAATTCATAGAGGTAGAACCTCAGCTTTAAGCATTCAAAATGCTATGGGTTTTAAAGCTACTGATTTTCTCTTGATTAAATACTCAAATTTCTTCTTTCAGAATCCATTACTTTATACTAACAAAGAGTTTGCTAGAAAAAAAGTTTTAAAGAGCTCTCCTGGGGTGTTAAATTTCAGGTCTGACATAATTTCAAACACTGTTAAAAATGTATCTGTCAATATTTGATCTTAAAACAATCTCATTAAGAGAGGTGTATCTCGGGTATTATTACAAGGCACACTTTTTAATCTCTTATTAGTGCTTTATTATTTGATTTGTGCAGTCCCACGTTAACRATGAATCTATTACTTCTTGTGGAAAAAGTTTCCTGCAGTTTAATAGCTTTTACATCTTTCAAGTACAATAAGATAGTTTCAATGTTCTCTAAATCCATACCAAGATTATCTAAAACACTTATTCTGCTGTTAGAGCCTCAGTTTCAAAAGCCCTATGCCACCAGCTACAGCTACCATTTCACAGCTTCCAATAGGAAGTGCCAAGATCAGTGTTTCATAGCATATCCAAAGATTCATTATTATTATTTATTTTTAAGCCTACCTCTTCCATCCAATTTTAACAAGTTCTATAGAGTTAATACCTTCAGAAAGATCAGATTTTAATAGGAATATTGCCATTGCCTTTGCCAGTACTAGTATTTTACTAGGACATCAGTTAAAAAAAATGAAAGTTTCACATAGGTGAAACCATTATTATTTTAGCTTAGTCCAGTATGAAACAATTTTACAATTTTTTCCAAATGAAATGAAAATTGTACTATATTGCACATTGCACTGCACAAAAAATGTCCTGTTTAAAACCAGGGAGTTTCATCTGTAATACACACCTGTAAGAGAAGTCTCAATTCACCAGCCAATTTAAAAATCAAGAATTATGAAAGGCTACTGATTTTCTTTTCCTTTTCAAGGTACTTATTACAGTTTTTGATTATGGTATATTTTACCTTCCCAAGTGAAAAGTGTCATCTATAAACTACCAACTGTTGAAGACTAATAAGCCTTTGAGGCCTGCTCTCCTGTCTGCAGTCTCTTCTGCTTCAGCTTCCCAGAGCAACTTCTGGACAGCCACCTCCACCTTCTGCTTTGCAACTGCCTTGGTGGAGAAAGACATATTGTACAAACACTGTTTCCTATTTCTTTAGAAATAGATATTTTTGCTATAAAATGTAATAGGTCACATCTTGCCTCTGGCTTTCACTTTCATTAATAAAACAGTCTAGAGTATCCAACACTTAGGAAGTGGTAGAGCTCACAAAATCATCCAGCTGGTCCACCACCCGCTCCTTGTCCATGTCTGAYGCTCCTTAAGAGCAGGAACAGCAATAAGTACACATCCATGTCGGTCACATAATGTCCCATCTTGTCATATAAAGAAACAGGCACACAGCTATGAGCTTTGAACTGCAGTACATAAGCATTCTCACTCGGTGGTCAGACAGGCCTTGGTCATGATACAAAGAATACACGTTGCTCAAGGGATCAGGAGAAAAAGTGAGAAGAGTCCACACCACATCCAGTCCTCAATAATTGTAGATGGAGGCTAACAGGCTTTCCACTCAGTAAAGTCCCTTTCTTTTCTTCTGCAGATCACATACTTTCACATCTTACCCTCAATCCTGTCATGAGCTTAAAGGAATAAATGCTCAATGCCTTTGATCTGGTCCTTCTTCTACAAAAAGCTGTGTACTTTTACTTAAAAATAAAATAATTCTTAACCCCAAGGATTCTATCTGGGCTCCTCTGCTCCACCAGTGAAGAAGCCCAGTCCCTTTATCGCGCACTGTCTTTTCTTCATAGAGACATCTCCTTACTCACCAAGGTCAGCTTGCCCTGAGAATTTCTCTCTTTCTTTTCAACCTCAGCCCTCCCACACACATTGTGCTCTTAAGGACAGAAACAAACACCAAAAAAAATGCAAWTTTATATCATGTTTTATGTTGAACAGTGAAATCATAAGACTGTAGTATAAAACTCCACCTAACTATAGCATAAAACYCCACCTGACTATATGTGTAGTGATCTTTCACGTTCTGCAGCTCCAGTAATCCTTCATTATCTATTTTAAGAACAAAATGCCCCCCCTATAAATGATGTTTGAAACTCTGTGCTGCCTTCTGAGTAGCAAACACTTCTTCAGCAGGTTGCTGCTCCCACAGAACAAGGATTTCTTCCCCTATAATAATACGGTTCCCAGGTAAGARTAGGCATCAACATGAACTGCAACACTGCTTGAAAAAACAGGCTTTAAAGTCCTGCATGGTCAGTGGAGCTCTCTCTCAATGTCCAGAAATAGTTGTTAAAAATTATGCACCCGCTTAAGCATATTTTGTGCATTTCTACTATTGCCACTGTGGTGTAAAACAGCCCCATACAATGAAGTAAATTTTTAATATTTAAACTTATTCTTTCAACTCGACGCATCATCCATCTCTTGGAAACATATCAGATAGAGCTAACCCACTAACTCTAACTTTCATGAAAATTTTAAAGTTATCTGCAGTTTTCTCTTAGACTCATTTATTACAGACGTACAACTTTCTTCTGGTAGCTGTGCATTTCTAGCTTCTATTTAGCCAGAATCCTAGAATGGACCTCTATGAGAAATTCTYATTTATGTTAAATTGAATATCAGCTACAATATGCAACCAACTTCCCTGGGTTCTTTCAGAATATCTACCAAACTATATGTGCTAGCTATTAATCGCTCAAATGGCAAGACACCTCTAGATGCTCATGGCACTGTTGCTAGTGATCTCCCCTCTAACATTTCTGCGCTGAAGATCACATTCAGATAACTTTATTCCACAGAAGTTCAAAAAATTAGTGTTTCTTATTGGATGTCTCTACACCTTCACATGGATACCAACATTTTAATGAACAGCAGTTCATAACCAAKTCCTTTTTGCCCTCCTCTTCCTTAAACAAATCAACATGAGAGGAATGACTTCAAGCCATAGGAACTTAATGAAGAGCAGATAATGCACCTTCTGATACCAGGATAAATCTGAAGTGGCACCGCTTTCTAATAGTGCCACGTTTATGCGGATATAAGAAGGCAAAGTTTGACTTCAAATACTTCTGTGTATAATTCAATTTACACACATGACACCCTATCTCTGCCACTATGCAGACATGTATTTTAGTAAGACAACGGATCAGTTCTTYCACTAAAAATGCCACCAATACAGGAAGGAGATGGGGACTAATGATGAAACCTCTCCTTTGTGTTAATAGTGCATAATCAGGCTTTAAAAAAAGAAAATCTTTGCTGCAAATGATTTCAGTTCATTCACATRATTGTTTAACAATATTTTGCATTTACTAAGCAATTTAAAAAACAAAGCAAGCTAAATATGATTTTTTTTTAATATAACGTTTATAAACAAGGGTAAAAATGGCAAGCTTTGATTTTGAAGCCTTGGTAAATCTAAAAACTGCAGAAACAGTGCAGTTGTGTTGAAGTTATCATGAAAAAATCTGTAAATTACAGAAGCATAACAGTTTCAGCAAGTCTGAAGCTCTAGTCTGTCAGTCTCATTTTTATCCTTGTGTACTTACAGACTTAGGAACTGATGCCTTTGACTCCAAGACATTCATATGATTCTACTGCTGATTCAGTACATTTCTGCAATGAAGACCCACACCACTGCTAGTTGGGTTTTGTTTATTATAATCATGTATAAAACACATTGTATTCTGTTTTAAAAATACAGTACATGTTAAGTGTTTGTTGCAAGGTTCAAGTCAGYACTGCAATTAATTTTATGCCACTGGGGTTTCACCAATCAAAATAATATCCAAGCATTTAATTTTGTTGAATTCAGCCTGCTTAATATGCACTTTGCTTGATGGTAAAAACACAAACCTCAAAATATGGTGTAAAATTAGCTAGTATGTTACAAAAAAAAAGCTTTTCCAACAAATGAAAACAAAATTAAAATAATTAAAATTGTGAACTCTTCAAAGCAGGGACTGTCTTTTTTTTTTTTTTTTTTTCCAAGAAGACGGCAAACGAGATCAAATAATGAACGGGATTTCAGATTAGGCACCTGCATACCTTGGCCAAGAACTAGG